>NC_141368.1:28231696-28464196 GCF_963921425.1 Dryas octopetala | reverse complement strand
AATATTTACCAATAAATAAATAATCATTTTTTTTATAACTAAACTCTTTTTTAAAAACATCAAAAACTATAAAAATAAATTAACTTCCAAAAAAACCTACAAACCCTCATCCCTCTCTCTTTCTTTTCTTACCATGCTTATCTTTCGCTCTCTCTCCCGCTCCTTCCGCTAACCTCATTACCCCCGCCTATACAAAACCATGCCCGCCTTCCCCACATACCATCCCAAAACTCACTTCTGCGCCATGCCCGTCCCGTATCAATATTCTTCAACTCACTCATTTTTTAATCAAATCATATTTTTCTTTTCTTTTCTTTTCTTTTCTTTTCTTTATCTCAATATCTCACCAAACTAATTACATCCTTCAATACTAAAACTCTTCATCCATTACGCACATAACTAACAAAACTTATTCAACTCCTCCCATTATAACCTCACCTCTTCAAAACATATTTTACCAAAAAATATCTCAACTTTTTACCATATTTACATACACCGCCTCAAACAAATCCTCCCCGCCCATGCTCTTCCAATTCATCATATAAACGTAACAAAATTTCAATTTCATACCATTATGCTTCCAATTCATATAATCATACAATAAAACATCAATAACCATTCACTATTTATACATTCTTCTCTTCATTCTAACTCCATCAATCTACTCCTTTTTTTTTTCTCAACACTCTTACTGCTCAATCACGCCTAACTTTCTCACCAAACGCACACAACAACGCGTCGCAAAAAACACCAAATATTCAAGCTCAAAATGGGACTACCCACACACAATCGCACTTCTATCAACAACATCACCAATCGCCTCCACAACAACATTAGCCTTCTTAGAGGAAGATCATTCGTGTTTGCTTTGCCGCATCCACTAACGCTTCTAATATTTCTTTAAACTTTTATTTTCGCTTCATTTTTTAATCCAAACACTAATAACAACCCTAATCGTAACTACGGTTGGGCGCGGTGCACTTCGACTCACTTTTCCCCCAGAACCGTGCGCCGCGCCGGACATTAATACGCAATGCGGTTCGGTGCTTAAAACCGTGAAACAAATAAAAAAACCAAACCAAATCATTCAAGGTGCAGTGCGGTTCTCCACCGCGGTTCTGGGCCTAATGGGCTATTATTCAGATTACCATTTTTGGGCCTCACATTTATTTTTTTAAGCCTAAGCCCAATTATTTAATCATGCAAACCCATCCTAATTAACAAGTTTTGGCAACCAAAAAAACAAATTTACAAGTTAATTCAATCAACTTAACCAAAAAGACTCATACATTAAACTTTGTTTAACCTGCTTACTACTTAAAAGTTAAAAACAAAATTAATTATACAAGTGTACAACCAATGACTACAACTACAAGTTAACAACCTGCTTAAAACAAAGTTACTAACTTACTAGTTACTACAAGTTATAAACCTTATATGGCATATACCCTATATACTTATATAGTATATAACTATATATTATACCCTAGAACTATAAACAATTAAAAATTTTAGTATGTAGAGTATAAACTATAAATAATATACTCATTTTTTTATATAGAATATAAAGAATATACTAATTTTATTATATAGGGTAATGGGTATAACTAAAATTATATACTAAAACATTATTAATTTATTATTATATTATATATCTACAAAATAGGTCATAGGGTTATATAAAATATATTTTAGGGTCTAAACCCTAAAATATAGCTACGTTAATATTAATTCTAATATTTTATTAGGGTTTAGGGTTTATGGTTTATGGTCTAATGTGTACAAAAAATGTATAAAAAGTATATAATAATCATATAACTATATATAAAATGGTGTATATATGTATAAAAATATAAAAAATATATTTTTTGCAAGTATGCGAAGCGGTTCGGTTCGGTGCGGTTAAATAAGGTGTAGAACCGGTGCGGTTCGGTTTTTTTGGCGGTGTTGACTTTTTTTTGTCAATGCGGTTTTTTGTGGTTTTTTGGCGGTGCGGTTCGGCCGGTTTTGGCGGTGCGCGGTTAAAATGCCCACCCCTAATCGTAACCTTAATCATAATATTCATTAAAACCCTAATACAAAGCCTAATCCACACTCTCAATGTAATCCTTATCCAAACCATAATGGCAACTCTACTCTTAACACTAATTTAAACCTTAATCAGGGAAACAATTATGCTTTCCATCAGGGTTAGGTTTCCGATTATGGTTACGGTTAAGATCACGGTTTCCAACAAGGTTGCCATTACCGTTTCATTAAGGGTTACAGTTAAGCTTTCCATCTTACTTACATTTACAATTACACTTAGGCTTTCAATCAAAGTTTCAATTAGGGTTTCCATCATTGTTTTAGTTACGGTTTCTATCAGGATTTAAGTTAGGGTATTAGGGTTTAGGGTTTCAATTTAGGGTTTAGGCCAAGGTTGCAATTAGGGTTTCATTTATATTTAGGGTTTAGGGTTTCAAACACGGTTGCGATTAAGGTTCAATTCAGGGTTACAATTACGGTTCCAACAGGGTTTCAAGGTTTAGGGTTTCAATCAAGGCTTCAAATTCCGTGAACTTTAGGGCTGCAATTAATGTTTCGATCTTGCTTATGTTGACAGTTATGATTAGGGTTTCAATCAAAATTTCAATTAGGGCTTAGGGTTTAGGGTTTCAATTAGGGTTTCAATCACGGTTTAGGGTTTCAATCAAGGCTCTACGGTTTAGGGTTTCAATCAGGGTTCAGGGTTTTGATCAGGGCTCCAGGGTTTGGGGTTTCAATTACGATTTTCGATTGGGTTACAATTAGGGATGAAGTTTAGGGTTTCAATCAAGGTTGTGATTAGGGTTTTATTCAGGGTTACAATTAGGGTTTCGATTAGGGTTTTTTGGTTTAGGGTTTCGAATTAGGGTTTAGGGTTTCAATTAGGATTTCTGATTGGGTTACAATTAGGGTTGAAGTTTAGGGTTTAAATCAAGGTTGTGATTAGGGTTTTATTCAGGGTTACAATTAGGGTTTCGATTAAGGTTTTTTGGTTTAGGGTTTCGAATTGTGTTACAATGAGGGTTTCGATTATGGTTTTTTGGTTTAGGGTTTCGAATTGTGTTACAATGAGGGTGAACTTTAAAGTTTTAATTAGGGTTTCAAACAACATTTCGATTAGGGTTTCCATATGGGTTATGTTTACATTTGTGATTAGGGTTACAATTCGATCGTAACCCTGATCAAAACACTAATCGAAACCCTGGTCGAAACACTAATTGAAACCCTGATCGAAACCCTGATCAAAACACTAATCGAAACCCTAATTGTAACGCTGCTCGAAACACTCATTGAAACCCTGATCGTAACCCTGATTGAAACTCTAATCGTAACCCTCATCGAAACAGTAATTGAAACCCTGATCGTAACCCTAATTGAAACCCTGATCGAAACACTAATTGAAACCTTGATCGAAACCCTGATCCAAAACACTAATTGAAACCCTGATCGAAACACTAATTGAAACCCTGATCGTAGCCCTGATCGAAACACTAATTGAAATCCTAATTGAAACCCTGATCGTAACCCTGATCGAAACACTAATTGAAACCCTCATCGTAACCCTAATCAAAACCCTAATTGAAACCCTGATTGTAACCCTGATCGAAACCCTGATCGAAACACTAACTCAAATTCTGATCGTAACCCTAATCGAAACATTAATTCAAACCCAGATCGTAACCCTGATTGAAACCCTTATCGTAACCCTGATCGAAACCCTAATTGTAACGCTGCTCGAAACACTCATTGAAACCCTGATCGAAACACTAATTGAAACCTTGATCGAAACCCTGATCCAAAACACTAATTGAAACCCTGATCGAAACACTAATTGAAACCCTGATCGTAGCCCTGATCGAAACACTAATTGAAATCCTGATCGTAACCCTGATCGAAACACTAAATGAAACCCTCATCGTAACCCTAATCAAAACACTAATTGAAACCCTGATTGTAACCCTGATCGAAACCCTAATCGAAACACTAACTCAAATTCTGATCGAAACACTAATTCAAACCCAGATCGTAACCCTAATTGAACCCCTGATCAAAACACTAATTCAAACCCTTATCGTAACCCTGATCGAAACACTAAATGAAACCCTGATTGAAACCCTTATCGTAACCCTGATCGAAACACTAATTGAAACCCTGATTGAAACCCTGATTGAAACCCTTATCGTAGCCCTGATCGAAACACTAATTGAAACCCTAATTTAAACCCTGATCGAAACCCTGATCGAAATACTAATTCAAACCCTGATCGAAACACTAATTGAAACCCTGATTGAAACCCTTATCGTAACCCTGATCGAAACACTAATTGTAACCCTGATCGAAACACTAATTGAAACTCTAATTGAAACCCTAATCGAAACACTAATTCAAATTCTGATCGAAACACTAATTCAAACCCAGATCGTAACCCTGATTGAAACCCTGATCAAAACACTAATTCAAACCCTTATCGTAACCCTAATTGAAACCTTGATTGAAACCCTTATCGTAACCCTGATCGAAACACTAATTGAAACCCTGATCGAAACACTAATTGAAACCCTGATTGAAACCCTTATCGTAGGCCTGATCGAAACACTAATTGAAACCCTAATTGAAACCCTGATCGAAACACTTATTGAAACCCTGATCGTAACCCTAATCAAAACACTAATTGAAACCCTGATTGTAACCCTGATCGAAACCCTGATCGAAACACTAATTCAAACCTTGATCGTAACCCTGATCGAAATACTAATTCAAACCCAGATTGTAACCCTGATTGAAACCCTGATCAAAACACTTATTCAAACCCTGATCGTAACCCTGATCGAAACACTAATTGTAACCCTAAACATTATTCGAAACCATTATGGAAACCCTAATCAAAACTTTAATTGAAATCCTAATCGAAACCCTTATTATAACCCTTATCGAAACCCTTATTGTAACCCTGATGGAAACCCTAATCGAAACCTTAAATGAAACCCTAATTGTAACCTTAATTGAAACCCTAATCGAAACCCTTATTGAAACCGTAATCGTAACGTTTATCAAAACCCTTATTCTAACCCTAATAAAAACTTTGATCGTAACCCTATTCAAAACCCTAATTGTAACCATGATCGAAACCCTAATTGTAACCTTATTCGAAACCCTAATCATAACCCTTATCAAAACCTTAACGTAACTCTAATCGAAACCCTGATTTCAACCCTAATTCGCCCACCTACACATAACCTTGATCGAAACACTAACCGAAACCCCAATTGTAACCCTGATCGTAATTGTAATTGTAACCCTATTTAAAACCTTATTCGAAATCTTTATTGTAACCCTGATTGAAACACTAACCGAAACCGCAATTGTAACCCTGATCGAAATCGTAATCGTAACCCTATTTAAAACCCTATTCAAAACCTTTATTGTAACCCTGATCGAAACATTATTCGAAACCATTATGGAAACCCTAATCAAAACCTTAATTGAAACCCTAATAGTAACGTTTGTCAAAACCCTTATTGTAACCCTAATAAAAACTCTGATCGTAACCCTATTCAAAACCCTAATTGTAACCATGATCGAAACCCTAATTGTAACCTTATTCGAAACCCTAATCACTACCCTAATCGTAACCCTTATCAAAACCTTAATCGTAACTCTAATCGAAACCCTGATTTCAACCCTAATTCGGCCCCTACACGTAACCTTGATCGAAACACTAATTGGAACCCTAATTGTTACCTTATTTCTAACCCTATTCGTAACCCTGTTTAAAACCCTAATCGTAACCTTAATTTTAACACTAATCATAACCCTCATTTAAACCGTTATCTGCCACATGTCACACGTGCCAGTGGGCTTCAAAGTGTCCAATCATGATTTGCTAAGTGTCACACGAGGCTCGCAAGCTTCCACGTGTCCAACATGTTATGCCATTTGTCACACCTATAAATTTGGCATAATTTCCTTCAAAATGGAGAGGAGTGCTGTGTCGAACAAAAAACCTTTTGTATAAACCGAGCCTTCCTTAGTCCAATACCAACAACATTTTTTTATATTTGTTTACATTTTTTTTTTATCCTTCATTTCAAGATGTATATTTATTTTAGTACTTCTTTTTGTAAAAATATTTTATTTTATTGTTTTTTAACTTGCTTAAGTATTTATTTTATTTATTTTTAGAATTGTATAATAAAGTATTAAATTTTTATTTATTGTCCAGTACGGCCGTCTTATGCTACACCAAAGATTGGACAAGGCTTTTAATAAGTAGTTATGTCGTTTTCACTCTGGTCCGTGAAGGGAGCTGTCCAGTGATTCACGAAAGATTGCGTGTTTGGACAAGGCATTTAATAAATATTGCGTTCACCTTTTTTTTTTTTTTTTTTTTTTTTTGAGAATTAAGTGTCTTTCCATATCAGTATTCAGTAGCAGTCGAAACTATTTGGTAAATATATACCAACCAAAGGTCCAAAGCAGCGCCATAGCCAAAGACAGCAGCTCCTCCATCCTCCAAAAATTTTTCGATTGTCGATTGAAGGCAGCAGATGTGGCTTCTTTCTTTTTGCCCTCTATTATCTATTTTAGTGATTGGTGTTTGGTGAATTAATAATAATAAAAAAGAAGATGAGCTGCTGCTGTTGTTGCTGATTAAATTAATGCAGTGGTGGAATCTGCATCATCATCATCATCATCATCATATTTGGTTTGACTTTAATTATGAGCTTCATGTGTACGGACACCAATAATACTAGTTGCAAAGTTATGAAGAATTCTGTGTGTGTCATCCTCATCACCTTTAATTGCTCAGCTTCTTTTTCCTGTTGCTCATCATCGTCATCTGGTTACCATTATAGTTGTCATTGTTCTAATTCATCGTCCTTTTCTGTTGGAATTGACAATCATCCAGAGCTCAAGACCATGGCATCGGCTTTCACCCTCGACTTCCAGCCTTCCTCCTCCTCAACCTTTAATTTGTATTAATATACGTTTCTGTCTGATTTCACTCACTCTTTAGTCACTAATTTTTCTGCCCTTGGGCATTCTCCTTGTGCCAATTAAAATAGCAATTTCAATGGTGTGTCTGTGTGGTTCATTGCATCCACCACCCATGATTAATCCTAGTTCAACTGCCATCTGCACCACTCACTATGGTGATCATCCGCACCGGCCCTACAACAAATATGGCCTAAAGCCACCATGAAAATAAACTATAATGGAGTTGGTGACAATTGATGCATGTCATTGCCACTAATTAATAATTTGGAGGAAGTAAACAGTATCCACTAGTCCAATTAGTTGCTGACTGTCCAACTATCAACAATATAAGTTGATTAATAGGTATCAGACCTCAAAAGGAAAACCCATACAGTGGAATACAGAGTACATGAAACAAAAAGAGGAGCGTGGGGCAGGTGTGGGAAAACTTATTTGTCTGAAATCCTTTCTTCCTACCACAATTACAATCGAAAATCAAGACCGGTGGCAATTCTGTTTCACTTCTTACGGTGGCTAGCGCACGAAGCCCCATTATTTTGTTTTGCAACGCCTTCAGCCACCAGGTAAATCTGTGTTGCTGCTGGGATATGAGTGTTTAATGCTTTGGGGGTAAAAAGCTTCCACCGGAATTGGGCAAAGGTGTACCCCTGCTAAGCTTTTGAGGAAATTTCTGGAAATTTTGTTAAGGGGGTCTGTTCACACAAAGTTTGCCTCTTGGTTGATCTACGCCCATTATTGGGGATCTGTAGCTTCTTTCATGTAATTCCGTCAAGCCAGAGAGCACTTCCCTTTTCTACGCTGGTCAGTTTCCATCTCCATATCTCTTACTTGAACGAAAAAGAGTCAATCCAGCCGCAGGTGAGCCGTATTCGGACTGATTACCCACCTTGAGGTCAGTAAACCATTGATTTGTGCATTTTCCGTTTCATTAAATAATGTCAAAACATTGTGATCCTGAAGATTGGCTCTGCATATCATGGCAACCATACATCAATGTTTTGGCAGCACTTGTTGAATGTGGTCAATGAATGGATAGTTTATGAGTGACTGCATTTTAGTGATTTGGGGCATGTGACTTGAAATTGTATTCTCTATGTCTGAATGATATTCTGACTTTGCATATTCATATTGGGCATGTTATGAATTAATTTCAATTCACCATGGTGACCCTCAATTTCATATCTATGTCTGTATGATGATTTACTCTATTTGAATTGGAGTTGGTAATATGATTGCCACAGTCTCCATATGTCTTTAAGCTTAAAAATTGAAAAGCAAAAAACTCCATTTTTTCAGGGTTGGAATCCAGTTAGTTTATGAGATAATGCATGTGGTTTGGTTTGGAGTTACTGCAAGTGGGAATAGCTGAACTAATGATCATATGTACTCTGTAAGTGCAATGGAAATAGAAGACTAATTAATAATACCATACATGAAGAATAAAATAAGATACTAAAAGATACCTATAGAGGCAGAGATAATTGCTTACTGTTTGAATCTCCAATTCATATGAAGAAGATCTCTTTATTTTTACTTTGAAGTCTTTTTTTACTATTTTCTTCAGTTTGTCATGAATCTGTTTAATTATTTAAGTCTTAATTTGTTGAAGTATTTGCTTGATCACATGAATTGGCTGGGAAGAAATAAATTAAAATACTTACAGGACGAAGTTCTGAATTTTAAAGTGGATTTGTTATGTATTTTGGGATTGATTTTTTCCTTGTGTAATTTATGGACAATTAATCTTATATGAAACCTTAGTTCTTATAGATATTCTTTGGCAGATATCATCTCACTTCTTTGATTATATAGCTGGGGCCTTTGGCAGAGTGATGTGCAAACCATATTACATGGTTTCTCTACACTTTCTCAAAGCTATAACTCAAATACATTGGAGCAACATCAAGATGACCTTTATCTAACTTGTGAGTGATGGCTGCATGTTTTTAAAAATAATATGCTAATTAATAGTTTCATGGTTTCCAAGTGATGCAAAAGGTGTACACGTAGTTATCCCCACCCCCTCCAAAAATAAGAACCACCCCCCCCCCCCCCCCCCAAAAAAATATAAAAAAGAAAATGATTGTTGTTAGTTGTAAAATTGAAATTTGACTTTTTTTTTTTTTTTACTTCCATTGTTGATAATTGGGTTGTCTCATATTGAACTTTCTTGCACCAAATTTGACAATGGGATTGAATTACACGTCAACGTCTACTGTATTCTTTGTTTAAACTTTGAGATTTTGGATTTAATTTGTCTTAATTTTTTTAAAAAAAATTTCAGAAATGCTCCTGAACACTTGTAATTAATACATTGCAGGGTGAATTTCCATACACATTGTCTGCTACTGTCTTCAAGTTCATAATCTTCTCTTGCTGTTCTTGTGGTTCGGTCTTTAGAATTTCAAAAGGAGACAAGCTGAACTGTCATCAATCATTTGCAGCGTGACATCATTCATGGATAAAGGGTGGGTAAGGCTCGACCGCAGGAGTGCAGAGTATCAAAGTAGATTGGGACAATTCCTGGATTCATGTTTCCAAAACCATTCCATTGACAATCGAGTCAAGTGTCCATGTCGCACATGCTACAACAGATTTTGGAAGACTAGAGCTGAAATTGAGGACCATCTTACTGCTCAAAGTATGGACCCTCGATATATGAATTTGCCATGGATCAATCATGGAGAGGCAATACATAACCCAACCATTCCCCACTGTGACACTGATTTGGGAGTGAATGAGCAAGACAATGAGATGTCTGACATGCACTGTTTGTTAGATGATTTGTTCCAACCACCAATCACAAATGATCCTACAGATGGAAGCTCCACAATCCCACAGGCAGCCCACGGGTGCACACCAGATGCTGAAACATTTTACAAATTTGTGGAAGACGCAGACTCTCCGCTTTATCCGGGTTGTGAACGAATTAAAAAACTTGAGTTCATTGTTGCACTGTATCACATCAAATGCTTACACGGGTGGACTGACAAGTCAGTTTCAGACCTCCTAACCTTGCTAAAGAGATCATTTCCCGAGGGGGAGACGCTGCCTCCATCTTTTTATCACACTCGGAAGCTGATTGGTCAACTTGGGTTATCTTACGAGAAGATAGACGCTTGCCGCCATGACTGCATGTTATTCTGGAAGGATAATTGCAATGATGTTATATGCAAAGTATGTGGAGCAGACCGGTACACTGCTCAGAGTAGTCACAATGATCACAAGGTCGCTGCCAAAGTATTGAGGTACTTCCCACTAGCACCAAGACTTCAGCGCTTGTATATGTCAAGACACACTGCTGAGCATATGACTTGGCACACTTCCAAGCGTATCAAAGACGGTGTCATGAGGCATCCGGCTGACTCCCCTGCTTGGATGGAGTTAGACACCCGCTACCCCCAGTTCGCAAGTGAACCTCGGAATGTGAGACTCGGTCTAGCAAGTGACGGTTTCAATCCATTTGGGCAGATGAGCAGTCAACACAGCACGTGGCCAGTTGTGATGGCAGTGTACAACCTACCGCCTTGGATGTGCATGAAGCAACCATACCTGTTTTTGTCGTTGTTGATTCCGGGTCCTAAGGCACCGGGAAATGATATTGACATTTATTTGGAACCCCTTGTTGATGAGCTAAAACTATTGTGGGATGAAGGTGTACGCACGTATGACATTAAGAGTGATGAGACATTCAACATGCGAGTTGCCTTGCTATGGACCATCAATGATTTTCCAGCGTATGCTAATTTGTCTGGATGGAGCACAAAGGGGAAAATGGCTTGTCCACAATGTTCTCACTCCACAGAGTCTCAATTCTTGAAACGAGGACATAAACACTGCTATTTGGGCCATCGGAGGTTCCTAGGAGCTACGCACAGATTTCGGAGGGAGAAGGCTGCATTCAATGGTTGTTTTGAGAGACGGGAGGCCCCAGTCCCATTAACCGGGACTGCCTGTTTACGAGAGCTATCCACGCTTTCATTTAAGGTTGGAAAAAAAAGAAGTAGACCATTCGCCTCGCAGCGTACCAATGCAGGAGATTATGTTGAATACACAGGTCCATGGAAAAAGCAAAGTGTATTCTTCAATTTACCATATTGGGAGTTCAATCTACTGCGCCATAATTTAGACGTGATGCACATTGAAAAGAATGTCTGCGATAGCCTTGTTGGTACGTTGTTGGGACTGGACGGCAAGAACAAAGATGGAATTAATGCACGAGCTGATTTAGAACTTCTTAATTGGAAGCCTCGCCTTCATCCTATCAGGCGTGGAAATAAAACGTACCTACCACCGGCTGCTTTCACTTTGAGCAACAAAGAGAAATTGATGTTTTGTCAGTTGTTGAAGAGCGTGAGAATCCCAGATGGTTATTCATCAAACCTTAACCGGTGCATCAACGTGAAGGAAAAAAAGATCACAGGACTCAAGAGTCATGACTGCCATGTGCTTCTGCAACATTTAGTACCATTGGCTATTCGGAGGATATTGCCAAAGCACACCACTCAAATATTTCTTGAGTTATGTACCTTTTTCAAGAATCTTTGCAACAAATCTTCCACCTCAGAGGTCTTCCTTGATCTGAACCACCGGATAGCAGTAACTTTGTGCCAATTAGAGCGTGTTTTTCCCCCTTCCTTTTTTGATGTCATGATTCATTTGCCAATACATCTTGCAAACGAAGCAGCCACTGGTGGACCAGTCCAGTATAGATGGATGTATCCAATTGAGAGGTTTGTCTGATTACATCAATTTTGTTTTACTGAATTTTTTTTTTAATAAGCTGTCTGCTTTAGTCTCAATTCAATTACTGTATTGCAGGTTTAGCAATTACTATCTTCCAATTTATTGATTTATTTATTTTTTAAAATAAGTTTAGTACTCAAATTGCAAGCTTTCTATTTAAGCTAAAGTTCTTTGTCAGTGAATCCTAACATCTTATGGACTTTTTCGGTCTTGTTTAGGTACCTACAC
Source organism: Dryas octopetala (assembly GCF_963921425.1). NCBI lineage: Eukaryota > Viridiplantae > Streptophyta > Magnoliopsida > Rosales > Rosaceae > Dryas > Dryas octopetala. The sequence goes on along the minus strand of NC_141368.1, from coordinate 28,452,196 downwards.
ACTTTGAAATCTTATGTCAGAAACAAAAGTAGACCGGAGGGCAGCATAGCAGAAGGTTACATCGTGGAGGAATGCCTCTCCTTTTGCTCAATGTATCTACAAGGAGTTGATACTCGTCGTAACCGTGTCGGCCGAAACAGCTATGAAGGAGAGAATGTCCCCCGAACAGGTTACGCCATTTTCCATGGCCTAGGAAATTTTAAGGGTGCTGGAACCGATTTTGCTTTAGATACTACACTTTGGGAACGCGCACACCGTACGGTTCTTTTCAATTGCACTGAGGTTCAACCTTTCATTAGGTACGCACTAGCCTACTCATTGCACGGTTACACAGTTAATTATTTGATTAACCACCTTTCTTTTCAGATTTTTTTGGTCTAAAAAATCTGTTTAGAAAATAGGATGACCATTTATTTGTTAAGAATATATGTGTCAAAAGATTTTAATTTAGCTAATATTTTGTAAAGATAATTTTAAAGAGTAATCTAAAAAATGAAAGTAAACTTTCATAAAACCACACTGCAAAATAATAATAAGAAAGAAGAATCATTTCTCAAGAAGTAAAATGATTGTGACATTATCTGGCCTATTAATGAAACAATTGTTGCAATCCACACTTCTTCATTTATTGATGAAATGGTAGAATTAGTAAAAATGAATTATAAAGGGAGTGAGAGCATTAATTTTTCTATTATCAAACGATATTTTGGAAACTTTTAACCACTAAAGTTACAAAATGAAAAAGGAAGAGAAGATTAGTGCGAGTTCACTAAGTAACTGGTGTTTTGGGTTGGTTTGATTTAATAACTCTTTTTTTTTTAGTGAGCAACCAAACAATATACTGCCAAATGAACCAAAAAAAGCATACTGGACCGGTTTACTAGGTTGTAGGCTTGTAGCCCTGCTCGGTAGGCCGAGGCCCTAGTCCAAACTTGTAAATGGACCGGGCTGGAATCTCATTTTTAGCCCTGGTCTGGCCCATTTATCATAGGCTCATAGCTGGGATGCTTCCATATCCATTTTTTCCAACACAGACATGACTGGCAAAGATTTTTAGTCCAAATAATAATAATTTTTATTAAAACGAATTTGTATAATTTATTTTCTGCTTACATAGTAGGATAAAGTTAGATGTCATTTAACTCACCCAAACCATCTAACTTAATACACCCAAAATTTTCATTAGGTACGAATTCATTTCACACCTACTGCTAGCAGTCAGTAACCATACATATCATGGTGTATTTGTGGCTTTTTGGTCTTCATGAATTGATGAAATATATAAAAACAATGTTCATGCTCTGTCTAATGCTTCATATATGATAGGGAGCATCGGGAGGCTGTTCGTGCAAGCAGGGATAGGCGAACAACTCTTTTAGTAGCTGACAACCAGGCTGATACCACTTTGACCAAAGCATTTCAGCATCATGTGAGTATGCTCGACCATTATCTACCTTAAGATCGTCCCCGAAAGGTGGATTTGTAAGTGGAATTTTTTAAAAATATTTTGAACATTTTAACCATGATTCCCTCACATGATTTAGGTTCAACGTTTAGTTGAAGGCGGTGGTGAAGTAGATGCGGACTTGATTGCCCTGTCATACGGTCCTTGTCAATGGGCAAGGCGGTTCAATAGTTACTTGGTGAATGGTTTTCGATTTAGGATAAAAGAGGTGGACGTGAAGAAGAAAAACCAAAATAGTGGTGTATTTGTTGTGGCAGACACTAATAGCTACGCCAGTACAAGAGATCGGAACCCACGGGTTGGACCGGTTGGCTATTATGGGGTGTTGACGGATATCATTGAGTTGGCATATGATGACGGAAGAAAGGTGGTGCTATTTGATTGTGAATGGGCTGAGAACCACACTGGGGTTAAAAAGGACGAGTTCGGATTCAATCTGGTTTCTTTTGAGCGATTGCAACAGTCTGATGACACCTTCATAATTTCATCTCATGCTATGCAAGTCTTCTACGTCGACGACCCGGTAGAAATCGGATGGCAGGTTGCGGTTAATACACAGCCCCGTGATTTGTATGACATGACAACTAAGGGTTCTGGTGATGTGTGTGCTGCACAGATTCTAGATAGGCTCGGTGTGGACCACAGCCAACTCGAGCATAGAGTTGATATTGATGGCACAACAGTTGATCGCCCGCTCACCCCACCTCCATCAGTGTAGTGAGTTGATGTCCACCTCTTTTTTTTGTTTTTTTTTTTTTACTAAATGGTGAATCACTAAAAGCATGTTCAGTTCTCTTTTTTCTTCTTCATGTCCACCTGTGTTTTTTTTTTATTAAATGGTGAATCACTAAAAGCATGTTCAGTTCTTTGTTTTATTCGTCATGTCAACCTCTTTTTTTTCTGTTTGATGGCATGGCATTAATATCCAATTTGGAACGGAGGAGTGGACTTTTTCTCTTTCCCTCATCAAACCACAGTTACTTTTAGCTTTGATGCAGCTTGACTTGTGGTTAGCAAACGAAGTACTACCATATTTTGTGTCTCAGCAGTAAAAGTATAGTGTGTGTACCTCTAATGCGAAGCATAAGCTTACTGAGGAGTTTTTTTGTTATTGGAACTTATAGTGGTAAAGAATGCTGCCCTTCATGGTATGACATTAATATCCAATGGGTGTATTATGATTTGGAATGAACAAGTGGACCTTTTCTTTTTCCCTCATCAAAACAGCAGTTACTTTTTGCTTTGTGCAGCTTGAGTTGTGGTTAGCAAGAGGAAAAGCAACAATATTGTGTGTGTTTCAGCAGTAAAAGAGTAAATACTCTGTGTGTACCTCTGATGTGAAGCATAAGCTTACCAAGGAAACTTTTTAATTTTATTCTAGAAAAGACCTGCCTGGGTCTCTTCTCTAACACGTGCATCAGGACATGCCTCCAGATCTGCTATGGAAGTATCTATGAAAACGAAATCTATCTCGTACTTATTGCTCTAAAGTTTGTCACTTACAATATGAAGTAGTCCCCCAGTCTGATGGTTAAGTAATTACTGATGGTCATTTTCCTTGTTTTAATTAAGCATTTTGTATATCATTTTGTTGTTTTTGCCTCTTACGTCTGTCTTTTGTGCTTCCCCAGTAATGTTTTTTTTTTTTTTTTTTTTTCATGTGTGTTTTATCAATTTCTTGAAGCACAACATGCTTGTAATATCAATGGTTCTAAATTTTGGCCAAATCATGCATTCCTCATTTCATGAAAGCAGTTTTTTGAAGTGGTTGACTGGGATGAAAATCTTTGTTTCCTATTCTTTTTTCCCTCTTCTTTCTCTTCTTTTTTCTTTTTATTTCTTTGTTCTACATATAGTTGAGCTGTTTATGCTGTTTTAGTTTAACCATAAAATTAGATTCTTACTTCCCTTTTTCTTATGGGTGCAGATGAAGTGGTGATGATTTCAGTTGCCTTTCTTATAGTTTTATTCAGTGTACAGAAATTTGGGACAAGTAAAGTTGGCCTTGTTGTAGGGCCTGCCTTATTCATATGGTTTTGTTCCCTTGGGAGCATTGGGATTTACAAGCTTGTTAAATATGACAGCAGTGTCTTTAAGGCATTCAATCCTGTTCACATCTATTACTTCTTCAAGAGGAACTCAGCTAAGGCTTGGTATTCTCTCGGGGGTTGTATTCTATGCGCAACAGGTAATCAATCTGGAGATTATGTTCATTTGGGGATGCATTATGGTTGCTATCTTGTTTCTATAAATTTTAAATTATGAACATAACACATTCCCACTAGAATCATTTTCTTTATTAATAAAATTTCTGTTTCTTATGAAAGAAATTTACAAATTATTTTAATGCCTGTAAACCCTTAATGAGAAACAGGTTTTCATTAAATGAAAATAACGAAGTTCATAGAACAATACAGTGGACAAGATGTCCACCATCCTACAAGATCCTAGGTAACAAACTCTAGGATAGTAAAAGCCAAACAAATAGAGTATAACAGAGTAGTGAAAGAGCAATAATTAAATGCTAACACATAACAGCCTCCCAATAAGACATAATTGCAGGAATTAAGTTGTCCCTGAAAGCTGGAGTGACTGATGCCTATAATGAAGCCCAAAACCAAACTCTCCCCTACAAATTATCTACTTCTTTTCCCCTTAGCATCATCAAAGACCCTTTTATTTCTCTCCATCCAAATTACCCACAAAACAGTCATCACAGCATGCATCCCCAACACGACACCCCTCTTTCTCCTTCCAAAAAAACTTATATCTAGCACACATTAAGCACTCACATGAAGCTGGAATGTCCCAGTTCACTTTAGTCTCCCTAAAAGTCTCTGTCACAAGGTAAGTGCAATGGGACAAAGAAGCAGCAAATGAATTGAGCTTTCAGCATCCTTCTTACACATTACACACCAGTGGGGAGAGAGACACCAAGAAGGTTGTCTCCGGAACCATAAAAGCATTCTCTAAGACGGCCAAAAACTCTGTTAACTCCCCCTACTTCCTGATCATTTAGATTCCTTCGAAAGCCAAAATCCCAAGACAACAGAAAAGAGGCAGAATGTTAGTCAGGAATTTGAGTTATTGAACTAGTTCACTGAGATAAGGTTTAATGCAGAAACAAATAAAGCTATTGCAGGTCACAGTCATCACAGCATGCATCCCCAACACGACACCCCTCTTTCTCCTTCCAAAAGAAGCCCAAAATCTTTTCCCATAGTTCCTTCACCCCATCCCCTTTGTAATTCTTCTATAATGAAACTGGGGAAGTATTCCACAGCTTTGCAAATCAAAACAAAAAATCTTCTTACTCTATCCCGTAGCTTGTTTCTTCTGTATCTTTTTATAAGGGAAAAAAAGGGTGTGGTGTTGGTATTGTCTTATTATTGAAAGAACTCAAAGCATTAATTATGGGATGTGAAACATCACTCACAAGGTGTGAATTATTGATAGAACTCTTAAGCTTTTATATGCAAATAGGGTTCAAGTTTGTGTCTTGATTCATATGGTGAACTGGGAACCTAAATATTAGTGGGTATCAACACTAAATTTTTGCCTGTTTTTCTTATTGTTACTGATGGCATAGTATGTTTCAGGTTATAAGGCAATGTTTGCAGATCTTTGCTACTTTTCTGTTCGATCAGTCCAGGTAAAGAATGAAGAAATTAGTGGTTTCTGGATAACTATCTTATACATTTCTTGTGATACAACATAGACTCAGAGCATATGGTGTTGGCCTTCTGATTACTACATTAATTTACTGGGTACTTGTTCTTTGCAGCTTACATTTGTGTTTCTTGTTTTGCCCTGTCTTATGTTGGGTTATTTGGGTCAAGCCGCATACCTTATGGAGAACCCCAGTGGGGCTGGGCAAGCTTTCTTTTCTTCAATTCCAAGTAAGCAATCATTGGTTCATTTCCATCATTAGTAGACTAATTGGTTTGGACTTTCTACATATTCTTCAGGGATCATACTTGTTTTATTAATTCTTAGATATATTGTAAACTTAATAAATCCCTTGTTAGCAGTTTGTAACGTTGTATTGCATGCATAGATGGAAATTAATTCTTGAGAAATTCTACTGTCTTTGCCTGCAGATGGTGCTTTCTGGCCTGTGCTCCTCATTGCTAACATTGCTGCATTGATTGCTAGTCGTGCAATGACAACAGTCACATTTTCATGCATTAAACAATCAATGGCACTTGGTTGTTTCCCTCGTCTCAAAATCATACATACCTCCCGGAAATTCATGGGGCAAATATATATCCCTGTCGTTTAATTGGTTTTTGCTGGTGGTTTGCCTGGTGTCTATCTGCTCTATTTCCAGCATCGATGAGATTGGAAATGCATATGGTAATACTCATTTCTCATTATGCTCCAAACTATTTAATCCCATATTCTGTTCATGTTTGTTTTTCATTTGTTAATGAACTTTAGGTAAATTTTGGGTTACTTGTAGCCATCTTACAAAACAAGCTTTTACATAAAGCTAATTGTTTAGGTTTGTATGGGATCTGAATCAACCTTTTTTAGGTATGTTAAGTTCTTTGTAGGCATGTTAAGTTCTTTGTTTTTTTAGGTATTCATGTCAACCCTTTTTTTTTTGTTTGACTAAATGATGAATCACTAAAGGCATGTTAAGTTCTTTTTTTTCCTGCTTCATGTCCACCTCTTTTATTTTTTTTATTCACTAAATGGTGAATCACTAAAAGCATGTTCAGTTCTTTGTCTAGTTAGAATGTAACTAGGTGAATAGGCTTTGACTAAAGTAGAGTCATGGTGTCAGCTTGATTTGAAAGCAGAATCTTAACCAAGTACACTTTGCAAGTTAACTTGTGGTACACCAAAATAATTGGGTGACCATGTCATTCAGTAGGTGCTGCCAGATTTCCCACAGGACTATATATATTTATATATTTGTTATTTAGTCATCTTGCTAGTGCTGAAATATTTTCTACACAGGCAGCTCCCATTCTCTACACTCATCATACCCATCATGCCCAAAAATATAAGGAAACCTGTCAATCTTGCTGCATACAGGCAGCTGTTTGTTGATGATGTTCCAGACTACGGGGCTCCTGTGGATGACGCCAGCTCTCAGACTGACTCAACTCCCTCTATTCACCAATATGACCATGATTTCGTTAACAACTTGGTGAATAATTGGGTGCCCATGAATCGGTTCGTTCCACCAGTCTCCAGAAATGGCCAAGGTGAGCAAACTTTTGTTCCACAACTACATTCTGATGTAAATAATGCAATTCATGACAACAGGGAGTTGTCACCACAATTAAATGGGTCTGTGAACACTCCTGTGGCCCCTGCTAGGATGCCATCTGTTGTGGAAGATGGAGAAACTGAGCGGATAATCAATAAGTACTTCCCGCCGAGTGACAATGATCTTATCAGCAGTGGTCATTACTCCCCCATGGTTCCCATGATATTTACACCACCACACAAGGCTGCAGTGGGATTAGGTGGGGATAATCGTTTGGCTGCAGGCACCACTGCCAACAATTCAGTGGACCCTAGCACATCTCAACATGGTGAGCAGAGTACCGAGAACTTGTATGTTCCAGACACATTTGATGAGTCGTGGGTGACTCCTACAATATTCCAAGAGTGAGGACCATTAGCTATGCCAGTAGGACTTTCTGTTTAAGGCTATCATTTAGGTGCTTAAGTATGTGTATGTGTTTGATGTTTGACAATGTAATACAAATCCCAAATTAAATATTTGTTGTCTTGACCAAGCAGGATGTGATCAATTACATGTTTGAGATTAACCTCGAACCTGAAAATGAGCTTGAGGATGACCTTCCTGAAATGGATGATGATTAGTTGTAAAAGCATTATATATGGCTACTAAGAAGGTGTGTGTTGTGTATTTTGGACATGATGATTAGTTGTATAAGCATTATGGCTACTAAGAAGGTGTGTTTGGTGTAGTTTGGGCAGTAATTAATATGGGCTTAGGTGATCAATTATTGATTTGTTGAATGTATGGTTGATTAATATATGTTCAACCACACTAATGTAGTGCTATATATCAGATGTTGCTTCCTTTAATATATGGCCAATTTGTTTGGGAGATTATGTTCATTTTTTTTACTTTGGGAGATTATGCTTCCTTTAATGGCCGGCCAGGTGGTTCAACACTTAGTGCTATCACTTGAATATCAAATAAAAGCTGCATTAGTTACTTCATCATGTTGGTTTGTTCTCGTGCCAAAATCATTTGCTTTCTTTTTGTTTCCCAGTTTATTGTTCTATCCACTTAATCAATCAATCCACTCAATATATGATTCTCTCTTAATAATTTTAGTGAAAATTCAAAAGTAAACAAAGGTTCAACAATTGACACAGATAACACAGTACGTTGTACTCATATTGAAGGCCTGAGCAAGCTAACACACTTGTATTAGCTTGGTGTAAAGGGCAAAGCCATCTCCTAGACTTTGCTATCGTCTCTATATGATTAAGAATGCACATAGTAAGTTGTTCATCAACTATTTATCATTTAACGTTCATTTTTAGTGAGGAGATATTTTTAATTAAAAAAATAGTAGATTAATTGAACATAAGAGTATAGGAAATATAGAAAGAAAAATAAAGAATAGGATTTCATAAAAGAATGAAGTTCTATAATGTTACAAAGTTTGCCAGGAACAAGCTTTATACTGAAATTGATAAAATAATATTGAAATAATAAATCAATTCACAAAATCCTTAATGTTTCACAAAATTTTTATTTTAATTTTGTGTCAATTAAGGACCGTATTTATTTATTTTTTTTCATTTTTTATCTCAACTTTGACTCAACATTGGACTCATCAAATCTCTACCAAATTTAGCAAACATTAACTGGATTTAAAGCTAAGCATCTCCTCTTTACAACCATATAAAGATCAATCAAATCGAACATCTACAACTCCAGATAATTGGACCCAAAGTAGGGTACCCGCAAACTGTCTAAATGGACATCTAGGAAAATATATGGAAAATTGTTCAGTTTTGTCTACTCTATTTTGGAGCCGATTATTCGGAGTTGTAGAAGTCCGATTTGGGTGATCTTTATATGGTTGTAAAAAGGAGATGCATATCTTTAAACCCTGGCCAATGTTTTTGAATTTGGCGGAGATTGAATGGGTCTAACATCAAGCCAAAGTTGAGATAGAAACTAAAAAAAAACAAGGTCCTTAATTGACACAAACAATTCATTTCACTCTTCAGTTGACACAACGTAAAATTTATGTCCAGAATAGAGACATGAAGTATTGGTGAAGTCTTTTGGCTAAAATTTTCCCAAAATTATATGGCCAACATAATCCCAACTTATCACAGTGAATTGGACATTTATGGAGTTAGAAGATTTAAACAAAAATTGACAAAGATAATTACTTATGATCATTAGAAGATGTAAAAAAATTGTAAAAAAATTTACATATGACCATTTACAAAATGCACATAGTCAACACACTTATAACTTATCCAGTATTAATTCTAGCAGTGCATGATTCCTTGTTGAAATTGACAAAGATAAAAATGTAGTAACAAGAGTGTAGCCAATTGAGATGATGTGGGCCCATACCTTAGTAAAGTAACTTTTTCTGTTTTTTAGTCCATGTGATGGAAGTAGTTTCAATTCCACTTTCAAAAAGAACACTAAATTCCCAATACTGAACGGACAAAAGTAGTACAAGTTTCAATTCCACTTTCAAAAACTATCCATAGGAAGTTTTTTTTATTATTTCAAATATAGTACACTGTACACCATAGGTAGTTGGTAAGTTGAGTTCGAACTAGAATTTGCACAATGGGTTGTTGTACTTATGTATCAGCATATGGATTTTGGACATTCCATTTAGAAATAGTAACTATACACTATCCAAATCATGATGGTTTCCAACGAAGGAGTCCAAAACTCACTCTCCCGCCAAGAGGTGTCAGAGTTTCCCTCCATGAATTGGCTCCATAATTTTGGGGTCACCATTCCCCATGGCAAAAGTGAATTGCCATCCCTGGATTCATGGTGGCAGAGGAATGGTGTTGAAGTGACCATGAGGACAAGATATCCTCCATAAAGCTGAGGAGATTTAGATCTCAGCTCAAATACTGATTGTTTACCCCTTACACCACTGGTGAAGAATCCTGCTGCAGAGAGAATAACAGTGATCTACACAGAGTGCGCCCAGGAATTGGAAGAAATAAACTGCAAGGTGAGGTAACCTCTATGAACAGAGAGCATCTTGACCATACGGTAACTTTCTGTGTAGTTTATGATTTTTCTGGTTCTTGGTATATATAGACCATGGTATTTTATTGTTTATACTTATTGCCACAACTAAATGCAAAACACAGTGATACTCCATTATGAATAACCTTGCTTTAGCTGCATTCAATCAAAGTACCACCATCTTCAGCCATAACCATAAATGCGAGTTCTCAAACAAAGTAAACATGTGTAGTACTTGTTTTTTTATTGTGTACTGGATATTTAATTAATGAATAGGTAGCCTTAATGTTTTGTTTTAGGCCATAGGGATTGGAAACATGCACATATAAAGCAAACTTAAAAATGATAAATTAGCATATGTATGTATTAAAGACTAGGCAACCACAGAAACAATGGTTCCCATGATTCACATGGTCATTACTCCCCCATGGTTCCCATGATTCACAACATACTTAACTGCATAGGACCTGCTGCAAGACCAGTAAGCTGTTAAAATCCGGGTATACAAACTTTGAATGATTTATTTGATTAATAATGTACATACCTAGAGTGTCCTTTCAACATCAAATGAGATATATGAATATGCAGAGATAAGAGTGTCATACCTAGGAACTTAGATATATGAGAAAAGAATGATGAAATAGTGAAATGATGATGCTTTGAGCATAAGTGTTCAATCCCTATGAAACACTAGATAATGACCCTAAATAACCATTATTAAGACTCCAATTAATTAGTTGCATAATTTAAATATGTACAGAAAGTTATTTCTAACTCTATAAATGTGCAACCTCATGAAGTGTAGAACTTTTCAAATGGCTTTGTATCTTTCTTGACAGTTAATCCACCATTTTCCAATAAATGATGAAAGAGTTTTGTTATATATAAATACTATGTTGTTTCCTAGGCACGAACCAAGCTAAATGGATGACTCCACCACTGTCATTAATGGAGATGGTCTGGAAGCACATGTTGAAGGTGATGAGGCACATGATGGAGATGGTCTGGAAGCACCGGCACACCAAGAGGAAGGGCAGGTGAATGCTGTTGTCCCTATCCCACCAAATAGGGTTCGAGCACAGAGGGTCCGACACAGGGAGAATTGGGCTATAGAAAAGGCTGAGTTGATTAGGTTCAACCGCTATGGACAAGCTGTTGCTCCATCTAGGACAGTAGCCAGGTTTTCTAGGTTTCTTGGACAACAAGCAGTTGATCGCACATTGTTCCCGATTAATGTGCTGGACTGGAGAGGATTTAGAGGACCTGTACTAGACCGTGTTTGGAGGAAGATAAAGGTACTGTTGGTTAAACATACAACTTAAATGTAATGTGAACATCTTAAAAATGAAAATTAATTACTAAAACTGAATGTTTAATAGGCTAATTATTTTGTTAGTATATAGATGATCAAATTTACAACTACATTCAAACATTTATTTTTAAGATTGAGCAGAAACCTAACAATAAGCTGTAATCTCTATCATTTCTAGAGTAATTCGATCAATTTACTATGCATGTGTTGGAATTAATATCTACCTATGGAATAAAAATGTTCAAATGATTAATAAGTATTCAAACATATACTAGGGAATTACATAACCATTGCTGGACATATACTGAAATATTAGATTGATTCGACCATGACATGTTTATTTGTGTGTCCAATACGCTGCAGTAGTAGTTGGTCATCAAATCTAGTGACTTGTTGGTACAATGTTGTAGGCAACCATTGATTGGACCGATGAAAACACAAGGGCCTTGAGTCATAGGATTCGTGCTGTTGCAGAGGTTAAGATGAACGAGAGATGGAAGCACCACAAGTGTCAGCTTAGGAAGGTCTGGTACAAGCCTTTCTACAACACAAACCAGCGATTTGTGTGTGGAGATGACCATGTTGATCCGGATCAGTGGCTTGGTTTGGTTGCACACTGGGACTCAGATGAGGGAAAGGTGAGAACATGATTTTCCTGGCATTTAATAGCCTGCTTCTTAGTAAATTCATTGAAATGCTGACTTAATTTTGTTGTGGCTGTTTTGTCTGCATTAGAAACGATGTGCAGTCAACACCATTAATCGTGGACAGCTGCACTGTGGCCATACTACTGGGACAAAATCACACGCCCAAGTGAGAGATGAATACGTAAGGAATATGTGTTGAAATTTGACAATACCTTGTTGTTTAATTATGAAACACTTAATGCAGATACAATTGCATGGTTTAGGTGTGTATCACAGTGAGTGTCATGTTGCAGGCGCAAGACCATAATGGTGAGGAACCAAACCGGATTCAGCTGTTCAAACTTACCCACATGAGATCCAATGGCAACCCGGTTGATGAAGCTTCAAGGGAGATCATGGTGAGTACTGTGATGGAATAAATCACAGTAACTCTGTATGAAAAATCTGATTCATGCTAGTTATATATAGGCATTGTCTAATATTGTTTTACCCCATGAAATTATTGACCCACTGCGATAACATGAGTTCTATATGCATTGGCTGCCAATGTGTCATTAGTCATGCATGCACCAAAAAGGGATTATTTTGTGATTGGAGTGTAAACACATCCTTAAAATATATATCCAATCATGTCTAGCTTGCCAATAAATATATCCATGTTGTTTTAATTAATATTTAAAACTGAATACATCTGCCTATTCCAATTGTACAATCATGATGTTTGTAGACTGAGTTACATTTCCAATAATGAGATTTATCTTGTATGGACAGATGGATATGGACAGGCAAGTGGCAGAGTATGAGCAAGTTGTAACCAACCCTCCAATCACTGCTGCTATCTGCAATGAGATATTTGCAGCCATCTTAGGTCCTGAAACCAGTGGTCGTGTCAAAGGATATGGTCTCGGGGTTGCTCCTAGGGACATTCCAGGACTGGTTGTTGAGCGCCGTGGGGTTGGGGCAGAGCTTCAAGCTTTGAGGTTGGCAAATGAGCAACTAGTGGCTGAGGCAGCGAGGCAAGCAGAAGTTCAACGACTAGAGATGGAGAATAATCGAAGGGTGATGGAGCAGTATCGCGCTGAAGTGGAGAGGCTGCGAATTGTGAATAATGCAGAGATACTGAACCTTCAAAGGCAGCAGTCGCAGATGGACTTCAACTTCAATGGGAGGGTGTCGACAGCTTTAGACAGCTTGTTAAGGGGAAGCATTGGTACTGGGACTACTAACACTTCGTATGGAGCACCGTCCCTTCTGCCACTTCCTCCTAGCAGCAGTCCGGGCCAATTTGCATCTATGTCATCATCATTTCAGACTTACTCTAGAGCAGGTTCCAGTTCTGCCACACCATTGGGGCAGCAGCGCATAGTTTATACACTGAACGAGCAAGATGGTGGTGGGGGAAGTGAAGGAGGTTCCAGAGATGGACGTGAGGGGGCAGATACTCACTGAAGGTGCAAGTAAGAATGATTTTGTTGTTTTGATAGATATAGAAGCACTGCTCTTTTGAAACCCTTTGTTGGTGTTCAGGGTCAACTTACTTGCTAGTATATATTAGGGGAGTAGACCTTGATATATATAATCAAGTTTGGGAATTTGAATTAATGCTTGGGACTAAACCGTGAGAGAGTGGCAAAGAATATGAAAGACCAGCTTGTGTTATTTTTAGTTTCTTAGTGCTTTTTGATGTCCTGGCCATCCAATCAGGTTGATTTGGTTGAATTGTCTAACTCTGGAACTCATGCTATGTAATTGTCCCCTTTTTGCAGTGTGTTATTTTGGTCCATTAACTGAGCAGTACCTTGCTGATTTTGATATTTTGGAAATACAGATTTATCGTTGCTGCATAATGAGAATTTTCAATGACTTACAATTTGTATTTTTGCTATAATAACTATCCATGTAGGGGCAGTTGAATGTATAATTAAGCTGACCACTATTTTGACATATCATCTCATTTTCTGATTAATCTGCTAGCTGAAGCATATATTAAGTGCAGCAAGAATATGAATATATCATGTAAAGCACTGCAAATATAATAGTGGTAGCTGCAAAATCATTATGCAATGCACTTATGAGCAAAAACCAATTAGCAATTTAACCATTATGTCATTCAAACAACTCTAACACAAAATTGGTGGGAAAAGACAGTTTGATCATCACCAAAGCAAAGGAAATAGTTGCAAAGATTTGGTTTTCTGATACTAAAGAACCAACGTGGATCAAATTAGTGGGAGAGCAAATAGCAAGTGAAAAGATTAGTTGGCTTCTATTATCCACTATTATGTTGAAGGTCCTAAAATCCATGCCTAGTATTTGTTTAATCTTTTACAACCATTCACCAATACAGCAACCATCTGCATATCATGGTGAGCCTCTAATTGCAACTACCTGCAACATTGGTGGAGGCAGAGCATGTCAGCACAGTTTGATAATTCTTGTCTCCAAACTCCACCATTCCAAAAAATTGGTTTGGGTAGCCACTTTGCCACCCCTTTCCCTGCAACCTACTGCCTAAGAGTGACTGCATGGTGGATATTCAACCTTCAAACCAATCTTTAGTTGCTAATGCATCAATAGACAACATAAACCAATAGTGGATATAAGCAACAAATGGTGTAGTGCGGCCCCTCAGCCTCGGGTAAATTTATATATTCCTCACTTGAAATACTTATCTTGGTGCTTTTTTGTTCTGTGTTTATTTGCGTTGTGACTTAGATATATGTTATACTTAGAGAGGTGGAACAAGAATTTGTGCTGGTGTGTTAGGCGAACTCCCAATACCCTTTCTTCTTTACCATCATAGGTATGATCGTTGGAATGGTTATGATGAGAAGAACAAAAAACCGACAACAACCAAGTGCCGGAGGAGCCTTGTCCTTGGCTCTGCTTCTGCTTCCCCTCGCCCCCATATTTATCAGCAGGTTCCTTTGCTCATCACCTGTCAATTATCATGACTAGCCGTTTCCTAAATTTAGCACACCCATCACCTCACCTATCTTCAATTGCCAATTCCTAGACTTGTACTCTTCATTTTTCTTTCTCCTTTATTTATATTCAATTATGTCATCATTCATCCCCCTTTCAAAGTTTGAGCTGTCTGATCCTTCTCTTGTCTATGACCTTGTGTCCTGTACAATTGCCAGGTTCTTAAGGCTGCCAGACAAAAGTTTACTCAGGAGATTTCCTTCCAATCCAAAGACAAGGACATCTCTCTTGCAAAGGTATAATGTATCTGTCCTACTATTTTCTTTAGTGGTGATAGCTGGTCAACAATGGCTCTTCTTCTCTAGTGTAACCCATTTGCAAATCTTGGCACTATGCTAAATGCTTTCTATGCATCTATGCATGCTCGCTTTTTCAAATAACCATTATGCTCTTAATCCTGCATACCAGAAACCAAAGTGCTCTTAATCACTGTTATATGCTTCGAGGTTCTACTTTGTTCAGTACTAACTGATGCTGCAGGCTTTGCTCTACATAGCAGCTGAAGATGAGGCATTTGTGGCTTTTAATCCAGAGATGGATTCTTGCTCAATTCTTAACGAGAGAAAAGATATTTTTGGCCCATTGGGTGCCCAAGAGTGGAATACTGTGGAGGGGATGCCATTGGCTGGAAGAAACATACGTGAGTGGCAGACTGAACTGGATGCTATTGCCAAACAAGTTGAAGCGGAGCTAATTGCAAGAGATATAGGTTGCCATTTGGTTCAAGTTTTGGAGGCAGTGAATGTAGTTCTTTTTGAGTTAAGAGGCTTCAGAAGGTCACCTGTTCTTGTAGATGCAAAGTATTCATACTTGCACTTGGTTCTAAGCTCGGGATGTGGAACTGGTGAAGTTCGAATCTTGCTTCCTTTAAATATATTTAATCACTTGTTAAAGGCATTTTTCTTGCTAATCTTGATTTAAGGACTCTTAGAAGATTGTTTGCTCTGATATAATTCTGTGGATATTTGATGGCTGAAAATATATGTTTCCATGTTGGCAGCAATTTTGCTTAGCATTATATACATTGAGGTTTGTCGAAGACTTAGTCTGACCATTGTGGGATCTCGAGTTGGCGAAGAATTTTTGATCTGGCCACAAACAGGAAATCCGGAGGTCTGTTCCATTATTATTCTTTTTTCAATTTCTTGTGAGCTTCTTGGTATGCTTTACTTTCGCAGTCAATAATTATGAATGCATAGTTTTACTTATCCATCATAAATTCATAAGACCTTACCTTCTTCTATTCATAATCATATATCCTGCCCGAATTCCTGTATGTTTGGTCAAACTGTAAAACTTAGAAGTTGAAAACCTGTCATTTTGCTTATTTCTTTGTAGGAGCTCTTCAAGGTAACTTCAGGGCACAGTATGTTTTCGATTGTCAACGGAAGGTGTGTGGAAGACCCTAGATCAAAGGCATCAGAATTAACGAGCAATTCACTTTCGGGGCTTGAGATAGCTACAACCCGAGACATTATTGGGATTGCTTTGGCCAATCTTATTGTAAGTTATAAAGCTTCCAAATATTATCCAAACTTTTTTTTTTAATTTCACGGGTTACATTTGGTTTCTCTTGCCATTTTTGCAGAGGCTTCATTGGAAACATGCTTCAAGATCAAATCATGGGTTGATGCTGACTTCTCCACTTAGGCATGTTCACAATGCTTATGAGAAACTTTATAAAATCACTGATTCAAAGGTTCCTTTGTTACGACCCCAAGATCTTAGGTATATTCTTTTGCACCTTCATGGCAACTGCAATATTTTTCAACCAAAATTTTCACACGTGGGCAGGCACCATTTTGCATGGTTCTCATTGGTTCAAGAAGCTAATCCATTATAGGTTGGAATGAGAACTGGAAGAATTTGGAATATGTTTCCAAATATAGTTATAAAGGTCTCATCTTCTTAGTGCTGTCATGCTTTGATGCTTGAAACTTTTTTGTGTCAACTTGAGCACTATCCTTATTTAATACTTTACTGTGCCAGGCCTTCCTGTTCTTGCACAATTATTGTTCTTAATTGTTTCTTTAATAAATTTAATACACATTTAAATGTAAGAGAATGAATGGTGTGTTTAATCTAGATCATAGTTATGCTGTCATGAAAGGATGTCTAATTTTGCTTCTGGGAGTTATGTGCAACTCTTTACAACTATGGTAAACAGCATGATAAGTCACATCCTTAATGATAACTAATCTGCATAGAACATGATTTTGAATCTTACATCCCTTTCCATGGTATTTGAAATGTAGTTGGTTAATGGTAGAATAAAATGGAGTGCTGAAATGAACAATTCAGTTATTAAACCCCCATTAATATCCTTTTCCTAATGAACAAATAAATTTCATTCAACAGAAAGAGAGTAGAAAGCTGCTTTAGCATCTAAAACTGGCAACAAAACCAAAACAACAGGTATACGGAGAGAACACCAAGGCAACTGAAGAAAAAACAACAAAAACAAGGACACAATGGAAACAATAAGGCACCTGAACAGAACAATCGTAACCATAAGGAAATTCCATCTAAGGTGGGAATATTCCGAGTGCAGTAGAGAAGAATAAATTGATGTCCTTGTGTCTTAGAGTTCGGCAACTTTATATACATGATTAACACCCGATCACTCAAGCAACAATTTCAAGCACTTACGATTTTGAACATCAAGTCATAGAAACCAACGATAATTACAAGTCCTTGAGGATCATGGCGGTAAGAACTTAGGTGAGTTTCTTGTTCATTTCTCGCCGAGTAATTGTTTAGTTGGAAATCAAGGTCACAGCGCAATACATCAAAACACTCAATCACAAACTTTCTGCCAACGGTCTATCGGCCGAAAAGCAGTGGCATGCCTGCAAATTCATTTAAAGGACTTCAGTGTGCTTGTCAAGAATCTCGGCAGTCTCTGCAGTAATTTTTTAGGGTAACACTAGCAAAACCCAATTTTGAGTAGACCCTCACTCTCAGTCTCGGCCTGTCTCCTTCACCCTAAATGACATAGCCGCTCAATCCAGAAAGTAGCCGGTCTCTCTCCACCACTCTATGTCTCCAGTTTCCTCTAACTTCTGCGATTTCTCTCGGACTTTCAAAGATGCTCTGCGATTTCCCTCTTACTGGTTTGTACTTTGTTTTCCTCACGGTTGTTTATTCCTTGTTTTTCTGCACCATTTGAAGTCATCATAGAGTATACACAATTTGAAACTTTGAATAAGAATTTGAGTAGTGCTACATATACCACATTTTTATACCATAATTTCATACTACCTTATGTGGCAACTTACATGGCATTCATACATTGGATACTAAAAAATAAAAATAAAAACCCAAAAAAGAAAAGAAAAATTTTGTCCAATAAAGTAATGACACGTCATATGGTATACAAATGTGGTATAAGAATGTGGTAAGTATAGCATTATTCTAAGAATTTCTATACAGCTTTTGTTTCTGACACAGTTTGTATGCTCTTTCTTATTTCTGCAAGAGAGTACACTTATTATTCGTTAAGTCTCGTTTTGGTCCATAAATTTTTTTAAGTTCCATATTAGTCCACGAATTGTCTAATGTGTTTCATTTTTGTCCAAAATAGACATTTTTGTCCCTCAAAGTTAACTCATTGGTACAAATTGAGAGGCAAAATTGTCCAATTTTGACCAAAATAAAACACATTAGACAATTCGTGAACCAATATGAAACTTAAAAAAATTAATAAACCAAAACGAGACTTAGCGAGTAATAAGTGGACCATCTTGGTAAATTACTCATTCTGGCTTTATGCAATGTAAAGTTCCTTTGCTGCTGGAGCTGTGTAGCTGTCTTGCTGCCTGGTGCCGTGGTGCCGTGTGTTCACTTATTAGTTGACTTAAACTTAATTTTGATTTTTGACAGTTAATTTTCTTTTCCTTTTTCTTTCTTGGGTCGTATTTTGGGTAGTTAATTAGCCTTTGGCCTTTGCTATCTAAGTTTATTTGATGGAGATCCGTTATTCGATTAGACTCAATCTTGAAGCATTGTTGGAGCCCTCCAGTATCTTACCATTACTCGTCTTGATATTTCATATGCTGTGAATCATGTGTCTCAATTTCTTCATGCACTCAAACTACAACCCATTGGACTGCAGTTAAACGCATTCTTAAACGCATTCTTCAATACTTAAAAGTTACTCCACATCATGGCTTGTTTTATTATCTTGGGCCTTTGAAGATTACTACCTTTTGTGATGCTGATTATGCTAGTAATCCTGATGAGCGGATTTCCACCGGTAGGTCTTGTATTTTTTTAGGGTCCAATCTTATGGCCTGAAGCTCCAAAAGCAACGTGGTGTCTCTTGTTCAAGCACTGAGGTCGAGTATAGGCAATTAGCCTATACAGCCGCCAATCTCTCATGGATTCATTCGTTTCATTATCTTGGGCTTCCTCTTTCTTCTCCTATAGTCCTATTATTTGGTGCGACAACATCAGTGCGATTGCCGTGCGATTGCCCTCGCTTCTAATCCAATATTTCACACCTCCACTTGTCATGTTGAAGTGGATTACCACTACATTCAAGAGAAAGTCATTCGTAAAGAGATTTTGAATCTCTATTCTCTCTGATTGTAGCACATATATTATTGCATAAGGTGGCTACCTAGCTCAAACTTACTAATATTGCAGTAAGGAACAATTTTCGATGAAGTTTAAACAACTGAGACCAGCCGTAGGGGTACAGGACTTGAGCCTCAAATGGAATAGACATACCTCAAAAATAATCCTCCATTATCACAACAATGCATAATCAACTCTCATATGCAGTAAGGTACCTTCTGCTCTTCTATCAAATAAGGAAAAACAAGAGAAACTACTTTTCCATGTGAATAACACAACGCAAACACTTCCCTTCTCTCATGAGATTAAAAGCTTTGTTGACATCTTCAAATGGAAGGTTATGCGTTATGTACTCATCAACTTGGATTTCCTGCAGGTAAAATTTGTGGAATTAACAAAACATGCATTTTTCAATTGATAGTACCATAAACAGATATGACTTGCTCAAAGGATGTTTGTTGTTTTAGAGCACAAGAAAAGCATTTACTATGCCTTTCTCCCTGTGTGCTATGTCGACTTCTCCTTTTTCCTCCTTAGCATGAAGTTAAGTAATGATTAATTTGTCATAAGTTGAACCCTTAGTTATAAAAATAAAGCTAGCAGCTAGCACTTTTTTCCTACATAACTTAGATCTTGCAAACATTCAACAATGTTGGAAATATAGGGTCTAATTGCTATATTTATAGAAAACTCATAAATAATTTATTGCTATTAAATACATAAATATAATGCATACTGATAACATAAATTCTAAAAAAACATGAAATAAAGTTTAGAAAATCCTTAACAATAGATGAGGCTAGTATTTGATACTATCTCCTTAAGACTTGCCCATCACTGGTGCCTCAAAGTTTGAATAGCAAACATTTCCCATGATACAACGATCTTTCTTCTTGCGGAAGTAGCACCTCCCACAAGAAACGGTGAACACATATTATCTTTGAACTTTCTCAATGAGTGACTTTGAATAAGACACAAATCACTTTTAACTTTACTTCAAATGACAAATGGGCGGAGTATTTATAGAAGATGAAGTGTCTTTTTGGAAGGGTTGTGCTTGTTAAGAAAAGAAAACAGTAGTATTCCTTTGTTTTAAGACACACCAATTCACAATTAGTGCAACCCATATGCACCTTTTCAAGTAGGTGTCTATACAAAATAACTTGTAGCTATTCAAAAAAGCTGATATATGACTAACAATCCTACATTTTTTTTTGTATTTATATTTTTTCAATAATAAGAAAATTAATAATTGAATATTAAATTTTCCAACAAACAATGCTAGAAGCAAACACATTTTCTTAACCTGAATAATCATGATGGGTCATTTGATAAAAAGGACAAGAAATAAGGGGAAGAGATTTAGTATATAATGTTGCTGCACACGAAAGTACTGAACCTTTTCCATTTATATAAAAGGAAATGTTTTTGGTTATCATTATTAAAAGTATGTTAGCTAGCTGACATATATATAGGCAGTTATTAAACCATGCTTCTTTTGACTGCAAGAACGACTCGGTTCACCAGGTACAAATAGCATAATACACCTTTTTTTTTTTTTTTAAATCATATAGCATAATCACTTTTTACGATATTCAAGTTGTGCACACATTTCATTATGTATAAAAGAAGAAGTGGCACTTGTGCTTATTAACTTTAGAAATGTCAATGTTACTATCTTACATACTTCGTATGAAAGTTCGCTTGTCCAAAGAAATAATTGAAAATCTAACTTCTGATGTAATGTTATTTTTCTTTACAACGTAAGTATTTGGATTGGTTGAACATTAAAGTTCGATTAGGACACTTAACTATTGCTAAAATACCATCTACTTTGAGTAATGTTAGATGTACCACATTTTTTATACCACATGCCTATCGCATCACTAATAGAGATGATCTACTTGTATATATGACCCCACCTATATTAGAGCTGAGATACCAAAAATGTGGCTTTTGAGTTGAGACCCAATTACAATTTACAGTAGATGAGGTAGGAACGTGTTATCTATTTAAAACAAAAATCAACAATGAATATGATTTTTGGATAAAGAAATAAAACATGCTACTGTAAATTGGCATGCATTCTTTGTAAACACATTTTTAGCGTCGGAGAAAGAAATACTTTAACACAGATGAAATAACAGAGGAGAGAAGGATTAGGAGGAAACTTGTTCTAGATAATCATAAGTTTCACCTCGAAATCGAATCAGCACATGGAATGTTGGGTGATTTGATATGTTTGGACATTATACATTGATCAAATTAAGACATGCTAAAGCTTTTAAATAAAAGGTCTTAACTGGAGCTCTATTCTAGCTACACGAGGACACGCTAAATCCTACAACAAAGGGAGGGGAAAGGACACTTCAGCCAACATGTGTACAGTACAGACAAAAAACCCAAGTTTTAATGAGGTTTTAGTGGTCAGTATTACCTTTTTCATGTACATGTCTACTAATGAAGGGAGATTAGTTTTAGGTTTCCATCCTCCAAGTAGAGATCCTTTCAATGTTCTTCCACTAAGAAAGGTTCCATAATGAGCAGTTATTTCTGGCTTCACTTTTGGCACACCAAGTGTAACAGTCAAACCCCACCCCTTCGAACAAACGCCAGATAAAGAATGAAGCATAGTTAAATGAATAAAAGCTCATTACATACGTACAATTAAACTTGAGATATGCTTAGAAAATAAAAATAAAAATGCACCGACATAGGGAACAACTTACATCGCAACATGACTGCATTGCAGTATTTACCATTGCAGTGTCACCTATACATTCAAATGAGTAATCTGCCCCTCCACCTGTCAGATGCTTAATAACCTGAAAGAGAGTTATCTTAATGTAATTTTCAAACCAAATGAAATTCAAGTTCTTCTATCATCATTCCTTATATCTGTTGCATTATATAATTCACTATATCCAATAAGATGAGAATTCCTATCACCTCAACCAATCCATCATCAAGTTCCCTCATTGGTCATGCTGGCTATTAAATTCTTTTTGTTTCTTTGATAATAAATTTTCATTTGGGGGAGGGGCGGGGGGTTTCTCTGCAGTTAAACAATTACCTTTTGAATAGGTTCTTTACTGTCATTTGGGTTGATAAATTCTGTAATTCCAAAAGCTTTTGCTGCGCCAATAAGTGCATCATTATTTACCAAGAGAAACATGGTGACTTGTACCATAGAACTCCAGATAGAAGAAAAAAAATCTACATACCTTTTTCACCCTTTTCAGGATTAGTGTCAACACCAATTATTTGAGAAGCTCCCCTAAGCTTAGCACCCTGTGCAACCTATCAATCAGAAATCATTATTGTTTAAATCATGCTATGGAAACCAACTGCTGTCCTCTTTGCGAAATATAGTGGTAAAGTTTTTGTCAACTCCTTGCACTTACAGAAAGGCCTACGGTTCCAAGACCAAATATCACCACACTTGATCCATTAGATACATCAGCAACATTCCAAGCTGCACCCAAGCCTAAAAGTATATCCACATATGTTAGGGATACATTTCCTTGACCAAGAATTCCCATTAACATTACACATACAGCCTACATAGACATACATAAATATATATATTCATGTGATTATGTGCGGGGACATGTGAGGGTCTAGGGTTACACACCCCCTTTCTTCTCCTCCTCCCCAGCCCCCACCACCTCCAAAACAGAGGAAGCCTTTTTATATTCATCTTTTCATTTTAAATGTGAAGAAACTCATCATGAAACGACAATTCATTCCTCTATTACACTAACATGAACACAGAAATGTACACACATGGCCTCATGCATACATGATACAAGTGTATGTCTATGTGCAGGCCAGGAACAGTATTACAAACATCAATGATTTATCTGTGCTTCAACTTATTTTTTAATCTTCATATATCCTCTCACTTGAAATTGCTACTTCATTCTCATTCACATTCTAGTATGTGAGCTATTGTTGTCAGCTTATTAGTTCGGTCATTGCAAAGGAACTTCTACTTGATACCAGGAATTCCTACCTCCACCTTTATAGCATGTTTGTGCCATAGTACGTGTGTGTGTGTGTGTGTGTGAACACTGAAGGGCAAAAGGTCATGGTATCAATTATCATGTGATTTGATGGCAACATGATGATTTGAAACTCTACCTGCAGCTACTCCACAACTAAGAAGGCAAACTTTCTCTAGAGGCACAATTGAGCTGATTTTGACAGCACACCCCGAGTGCACCACAGTATATTCACTGAAACTTGAAACTGCACAATAATGATAAATGGGCATCCCATTTATGGAGAAGCGTGTCCCTTGATCACTATGCATTACACCTCTCCTTTCCAGCCCCAGTACTTCACATATGTTGCTTTTACCTGATGTGCATTGCCTGCATGTCATGCATTCTCCAGTGAACACAGTAAGCACATGGTCCCCTTCAGTAAATTCAGTCACTCCCTGCCCAACACTCTCAACAATCCTGCAACATTTTTTTTCGGTAAGAGTAGTTGATCTTGCAACATTGCTATTGGAAAATCAATATCATATAAATAATTATAGCAATAATATCACAATACTGTTGAGTAGCTGATCTTTCCTCTACATACTATGCAAAGCTTACTGATATTATCTCTACCTCTTGTTGTTTTTCTTTCACAAGTGAAAATTTTCTTTATTTCAAACCTAATTCATTTATGCCTAGGAAAACAGTTTTTGGTGCTATAGTGTATATATCTCATGATCAACACTTTAGTATAACATGCAACTTAATACGCCCAATGTTGGACAATCACTTATTCGGTGTGGGACAATTGTATTTGATCTACACAATTCCTACCAAACTCCACCTTGGATCAATCACAATTCTTAACAAACTCCTCTCTAACTCCACCTTGAATCAATCTTAAGATTCTTAACTGTCCATTGTCTCTATATCTTCAATTCTCAGCCTCTAACCCAAACCTCAACATACACTGGAAGGGCCAATGTATGTGTTACAAACAAGTCATACAGATGAATCTATCATTTAAAATGGTCGTGATTGAAATTGGTTAAAGAATTTATAGTGGCTTGAGAGTTGGAAACCTCTTCTGATTTTATGCTATAGTTTCTAAATCTTCCATAGGATAGTAGGCATAAATATTCAAGTACATGAAAAAGTAGGGAGATAACTTACCCTGTTGCTTCATGGCCAAATATCCGAGGAAAGATAGCCTGCAATATAACAGGGGGAAATGGAGTAGATGAAATACCAGCAGATGAAATATATTATAAGTTATTACTTTCTTTTGGTACAATGGAGGCAAAGCCCAAAAAACAACACAACCACTACTCTGGGTCTAATCTTAAGTTATTCCAGAGAAAGAGAGAAAGAGAGAAAGAGAGAAAGAGAGAGAGAGAGAGAGAGAGAGGGAGCAGTTAGAAGATGATTTAACGAGAACCATGTTTAGTAACCGTCAAGGAATATACATAATTAGTTATCTGCTGCATGATGAATAACCAGTTGATACTTAGCTCCAGATAGTTCTGATTATCAAAAAGTATAAACAATATTAATTCATGCATGTTTTCTGAAAATGTGCTTGCTTCACTTGGACCTTCAGTTCAGCTACTTAGCTATTCCAAATAACAGATTAATTTATAAATTCCTATCAAGAAAACAAATTTATAAGTTTAAATGTATAAAAATAGTAATTAAAATATCAATTCAATCAGTCCAAAGATACAACATCAGTTCAATTTATCTAATTTTGAATTCATAATTCTAATTTTCTATTTCGGTTTTGGCGTTTTGATGTGCAAATAGTATTACCAAAAACAATGTGCAATGGGCAGGGATCAGGTCATACACATTAGGTTTACTTCTCAATTGCCTTAATGACTAATCTTCTAGAATTATCTTACAAGAAAATAGATCTGGAAAATTTAAAACATGTTTGCCACCATAATAGATTTAAGTAATATTTCAATGAATTTCCTTCCGAGGAAAACAAGAAGAAGGAAAAGAGCAAATATTAGCCAATGTAGACGCTCAATAAAACTACACCTTATGTATAAAACAAATACATGAAGAAAAAGTAAGGCCCCGATTGGTATATTTTCTTTTTTGGTCGAAAAATATCACCGATTGGTATCTTTTTTAAATCTGTTTTTTGTTTTCAACTATGTTAAATTTTGAAAACAGTTTTTGAGTGGAATACGAAAGGCACCTAATTGTTTCTTTCTTCAAAAAAAAAAAAAAAAAAAAAAAACGAAGAAGACCTGAGATTCCCAGGCAGTGAGGTCACTGCGACAGAGAGAGGTGCAGGCAATTTTGATCCTTATCTCCATTGGCTGAGGTGGACTAACATTCACTACCTCTATCTCTAAAGGCTTTCCAGCTCCCCATGCCACCGCAGCTTTTAGATTTTTGACAAAATTCACAAAACAGACAAAAAATTACCATAAAACTACAAGAAGCAAATTCTATATACTCTCAAGATTGCATTGTAGAAATAGCATACCTTTGCAGGTGATGACATTGGGTTGTTTCATGGAAGGCAATGACATTTGCTCAAGGTTTTTCCTTCCTCAATAGCGGAGAAGACACTGAACAAAGAGAACCAAGAGAAAGAGGGAGACGAGGTTGGAGCGAGTAAATTGTCTTGGACTCTTTACAGGTCAAATACCCACCAACACCTGTATGATGGCACAAGGCGGGGTTGGTTGGTAAACTTGGTGTAAAGGATCTCTCACGGATAGGGGTGTGTTTCGGCCGGATCGGATCGGAAATAAGGTGTTCTAATTCCAATCCAAAAAATTTTGGAATGGAATTTATGTTCCAATTTCCATTCCAAAAAATCGGAATTTCAACATCTCATTCCGATTCGGAATTTTTGGAATTTTCGGAATTTTCGGAATTTTTCGGAATATAACATTTTCGGAACTTTCGGATAAACATTTGAAATTTTCGAATAAAAAATCGGAATTTTCACATTTTCATAATATTTTTTAGAACATGTTCGGATTTTTTTTTAGAATAATGATGAAATTAACAAACAAACAAAATTAAAAGACAATAGATTATGATGCATTTTAATATTTATATTAAAATGTAATTAAAATATATGTCCAATTTAAAAAGAAAATTCAAAATATTAATTTAAATAACATTTAGAACCATACCATCCCATACCATTACCATAAAAAAAAAATCTAGAAAAGAAGGGAAAAAAAAAGATGCAATCTAGCAAGGTTTTCATTGCTAGATTATGTATGTTATAAGAGAAATAAATTATGTATGATATATATATTGTGTATGTTTAATGGTATATATTATATATTATAACATACATAATATATAAGAGAAATAAATGTCACTATGAATGTATAATAGGCTTAATAGCACATATCTTAGAGGTGGGGGATTAATCTTTAGAGCTCATCCAACATTGTTAGAATAAATGTCACTAATAGATACATGTTACTCTCACACACACACATATATATATCATGTTACTCATATATATGTGTATATAAATACATGTTACTCAAATAATATATATATCATGTTTGAAATTTTGAATATAATAAGCTTAAATATTTAGTAATTAGTAATTACAATTGGTGGGATATTCCAGTTGGAACAACTGTAGAATTGCCTCATATTTTCAATTCCCCTCCCTAATAAAAAAAAATAGTAATTACATGTACGGAAAAATGTGGGTGTTTGTGTTACCAACTTACCATTTATGTTATTATGATACACATATATTTATAATGTACATATGTTTATATTAATATATAGTATTAGTCATCTTTTTAAAAATATATGTTATATGTATCATACTAAATAAATAATAAAATATATAATATGGAATAAATTGGCATAATTTAGGAAATATCGGATCGGAATGCCTTCGGAACATTTCGGAATTTTTTGGATCGGAATTCGGATCGGAATCGGAATTTACATAAACATTCCAATTCCAATCCAATTTTTTTCGGAATTTTCGGATTTCGGCATTTTCGGATTCGGCATTTTCGGATTCGGAATAAAAATGGAAATTTTCGGATAGGAATCGGTCGGATTCGGATTTTCCAATCCAAATCACACCCCTACTCACGGACCTCACGGCCCTTACCTAACCGTTGCGTAGGCTGTCTTGTACGAGAAATAAAATTTCGAATTTCGAAAAAATTTTGATAAAAATTTTGATGAAAATTTCAATGAAAATTTTAAAAATTTTTAAATTTCGATAAAAATTAGATAAAAATGACAAAAATTGCTATCAAAATACGAAAATTTTAAATGAAACTTTACTATATGTTTATTTAACATATTATCTCTTACATTGATAAAAAATATTGAAAAAACCAAATTATATAGTAACTTTCATGTAATATAAAATGAATATAATGCGCGCTGGAGGCAAATACTGTTAAATAAAATTAGTATAATAAATAAATAAAATTTGTACATTCTTTATACTTTATAATCTATACACTTTAAACCTAATACTAAACCTTATATACTTTATATACCATGATACTCTTTGTACTCTATATTTCTATAATCTATATACTAAACCCTTATATACTCTATATTTTTTCAAATTTCAAATATGGTATAAGATATTATGATTTTGGTTCTTTAGAGTATTTTTAATTATTTTATATATAAAAATGTATTATGGTTTAGGTTTTAAAAATAATTAAACAAAATCCTAAAAGAGCCAAACGAAACCTCAAACTTTTTTTTTTCTTTCCAATTGTTTAAAGACTCCAAACTCCAATTAATTCTAAATCCTTTTTTTTTCTTTTCTTTTTTTTCCTTTTCTTTTCTTTCTTTCCTTTTTCTTTTCTTTTTCTTTTCTTTCCTTCTTCTTTTCTTTTCTTCCTCTTCTTCCCGTGACTATTTCTCCCAGCCACTGTGTTGCATAGACATATCACATATGAGATATATTTTCTCTTATCTCTCCTCTCTCTCCTGCAGGTTCTGCGCCACTCTCTATCTCCCTCCCCAATCTTTTCCCTCTTCTCTCTCTTCTCTCTCTTTTCTCTCTTCTCTCCCTTCTCTATCCTCCTTCCTTGGCTGGGTTTGTAACAGCCAGCAAGAAGTCAGATCGACATAGATGACCACCAGCGAGGAGAAGACAGATCGACAGAAATGGCTATGGCCGCCAGCAATGAGAAGACAGATCTAACAAGGAGAAGACAAATCGACATAAATGGCTGGGTTGAGCGAAATTTCGCGAAATTATCGAATTTCGGCGAAATATGATCGAAAAATTGATCAACTAGTGCTAAAATTTTCATACCCCTAAAAAACGAAATTTAACTACTTGGTCTTGTATATCATTACTACTTTATTCTTAAATAAAATTTAAAATAAAATAAGGTTTTTTTACATATTTATCCCTTAAAATTATAATTATAATTTCATTTCACTTTACCTCTACAGTTTTTTTTTGTCAATACTTTACTTCTATAGTTTATTGTCTCAATTATTTCATGTAAGTTTCTCTCGTGTCTTACATAATCTGAAACTATCAAATTCGTCAATTTCACCGTCAATTTATCTCATACCATATAGTTTGTCACGCTAACAATTCAAACGGTGAAATGAACAACAGACTTGACGATTTTAGGGTAATGTAAAATACAAAAAAAACTTACAAAAAGAAATTGAGATAATAAATTTAAAAAAAATAAAGTGAGACAAAATAATAATTTTAGAGGATAATTAAGCAAATAAGCCATAAAATAAAGGGTCTTTTTAAGATTCTACTCTTCAAATAAACTTTAAAAACAGTAGCCAAACACCCAAACTCCCCCACTCTCTCGATTGCAGCTTCACTACCCACCCCGACCTGATTCCGGCACCGGCGGCCCCTCCCTCAATGGCGGCGCCACCTGACTCTCTGCCATCGGTCTGTCTTCTTCTATCTTTTTCTCTCCCTTTTTTTTTGTCTCTCCCCACGCTTCCCACACTCTGATTTCAGATTTTTTGTCTCTCTCTCTCTCCATCGTCAATTTTCCTCCCTCTCTCCATCAGCACCGGCGCTCCAACCCTCCACTGGTCCTAGACTTGACGCCAGCAAATCGCTGCTACAACTCAAACACAGAAACAAACGACAAGACAACTTATAA
Source organism: Dryas octopetala (assembly GCF_963921425.1). Lineage (NCBI taxonomy): Eukaryota > Viridiplantae > Streptophyta > Magnoliopsida > Rosales > Rosaceae > Dryas > Dryas octopetala. The sequence continues at coordinate 28,422,853 of NC_141368.1, read as the reverse complement.
GATGCTTTCCACGCTTGCAATGGATCAAAACTAGATGAATCCTCAGATCAATCAAAACTTTCAAATCCTGTGAGATGGTCTCTAGGAATTGATTATGCCTAAGAACCCTCCGTCTTTACCTCAATCCCAAATTGGAGGAGCCGAATATTTTGAATAGCTGATTGAATCTAGTTGTGGGTATGTCATCCTCCACCATTGAGAAATTGATCGTGGCTCGCTTCTCCTCTTGCTTTCTTTGTTTGATTTTTGTTTTTCCTTTTTAGGCCAAAGTTTTGGCCCAACACATATGAATAAATGTTTTAGACATTTCATAATTATTATGGTCTAAAAAAAACAATTTAAAGAGTTAAATAAAATATAATTAAAAAAAGATAAAAACTTAAATAATTAAGAAAAAAAATATTTGTCCAAATATAATTTAGCAACGTCACCCGATTAAATGAGTTCTACTCATCATAGGTTATTTAAAATGTCTAAAATATCTCTACTACGTCATATTTCTATCAATAATTTAAACTTCATTAACGATTTGGACCCAATTGTAAACATAATGAAAATACGAAACTGAAAGTTTCAAAATTGAAAGAACATGACTAAAGTGAAATTTTTGTTAAAGTACAAGAACCAAAAGTGCACTTTGGCTTTCTTTTTATTTGCACATACAGTTATAATGTGGCGATAAACATGTCTTCTAATATTTCCTTCTTTGTTTGCTCCACATATAAGCAAACTTAATTCGAATTGATGAGTAGCCACTCTAGTGAGGGGGGCAACCGTAGAGAGAGGGAGGGGAAAGAGATGGTAGAAAGGGGATATGAAGGAGAGATAAGGCAAAGGGTAATTGAAACATCTATGGGGTATTATTTTTTTAATTAAAGAATAAGGAAAATAGTGAAAAAAATATTTTTAAAAGCTATGATTTATTTTGAAAATATGAATTTTGAGGAATATTTTTTATAATTTAAAGAGAAATTTGCACAAATATCATCTGAACTTTAAGGCATCGTAGCAAGAGGAAAGAGGGTGTGCAAATAACAATTCTCTTTTTAAAAATGTTTTATCATAAGAATTGACAATAATACCCTTATGAGATAAGGGAAAATGGATGTAAGTGGATGGGGGTGGTGGATTGGTATTGAGAAAAAAATTTGGGTGGTAAATCAACAAAAAAAAAATTCTAGGTGGTGATTGCACATACACCTTGACGTACAGGTGGTATTTGTGCAAATTTCTCTAATTTAAATATTTGTTTGGTATGAAATAGTAAGTAAATTCTTGAGTCCTGTTATCCTCTCAACTAAGTACACATATTAACAAGGTGATGAAAAATTCTCATTTATCCTAAACCAAAACAAAGCATTCGAATATCCATGAGTGGCAATTGGTAAGTTGTTTATGGCTTTATTGGCAGCCAAACAAAAAATTGGTTTTGCTTGTCTCTAGATCTGAGACTCTTTGAAATCTAAAACTCTCTCTCTCTCTCTCTAATGGTGAATCAAATTTTTACAAAAAAACGTATGTTTATTTGATCACAGTTACATAACCAAACGATTTCTGATTTGGTTGATTTTTTGGAGAGATGATCTTCATAGTTAGATCTAAAAAATGAACGATTCTGATCATGAATTTACACTGCAGAATGAGAATACTAAATGAAAAGGTCAGTGGAGAAGGTGGATATCATTCTCCTAAAAAAATATCCTAATTTCTGTACAATTATAATGGAGAAGGTTCTATAACATTATATTTTTTACACAAATTTTCAATGGGGCCCATTTCATATAGGATTTTAACAATTCGAACAGTTTATTTTTTAAATTTCCATTAAGGGATGCAAAAAATTAGTTAAATAGTGTCATTGATCCGCCCCATTTATAATTGCACAAGAGAGGTTTAATTGTGAGCAAATTACAATTTAGTACCTCAACTTTACATGTTATTTCAACTTAGTACCCCAACTTTGAAAACTTGCAAAAAAGTACCTCAACTTTCATTTTGTGTCAAAATAGTACATCCGTTAGTTTTTCTGTTAAATAAACCGTTAAATGCTGATGTGGCAGGGGTATTTTCGTTTTTTTACCTACATTTAAAAAATAATAATATTTTTTAAAAAATTTTAATAAAAAAAATTCTTAAAAAAATTTCAACTTTTAAAAATAAAAAAATTTGGGGGAGATGGGGCTGGGGGGGGGGTTGAGGGGGCTGGGTTGGGGTTTGGGTAATAGGGGGTGAAGGGGGGTGGGTCAGGGAGGGGCTGGGTCGGGTTGGTGGGAGACAAGCAGGGGGTGGCTCTGGAGGCATGAGGGTGCGATCGGGGTTAGGGCGTTGCTAGGAGGTGGGTGCGACTGGTTGGGGGGGAGGGTTGGGTAACGGGGAAAGGTTGGGTGAGGGTTGGCTGGGTTGGGCTGGGTGAGAGGGGGTGGGGCTAGGGAGGAGGGTGGGTGGGGGCGACGAGGGCTGGAAAGGAAGGGAAGGGGTGCGACTGGGTTTGGGAGGATGTGGGTTCAACGGAGGTTGGAGGGAGGAGGGTGCGACGGGGCTTGGAGAGGGTGCGACGGGAACTGGGGATGAGGGGGAGGGTGGGTCGGGCAGGTAGAGGGGGACGACGGGGCTGGGGGGCTAGGATTGGGATTGGGTGGTTGAGGCTGGGTAGGGTGGAGGGGATGAGGGCTGGGAATGGGGCTGGGGGTGCTGCGTGGGGGCATGGCTCGGGAAGGGGGAGGGGGAATAACAGTGTTTAAGAAATTTTTTTTATTTTAATTATTTTAAGAAATTATTTTAAGAATTTTTTTTATTAAAAAGTTTTTTAAAATATTATTATTTTTTAAATGTGAGTAAAAAGACGAAAATACCCCTGCCACATCAGCATTTAACGGTTTATTTAACAGAAAAACTAACGGAGGTATTATTTTGACACAAAATGAAAATTGAGGTACTTTTTTGCAAGTTTTCAAAGTTGGGGTACTAAGTTGAAACAACATGTAAAGTTAAGGTACTAAATTATAATTTGCTCTTTAATTTTTTATTAGGTGGGGTCATTTTAGCTTTCTCAGGCCCACATGGCCCGTCCGTGTAAGTGGATGTAGGCCTGTAGATTTGTGGCCCATAATAAGCTCGATATTAGTTCCAAACTTAATTAGGCCCGGCTCAAGGGTAATCAGAGGCTCAGAGCCGAATAATGTCCGGCCGAACCAGCCGAATGATGAGCCCAGCCAGGGCTTGTTTATTTTACGTGACTGCGTCGGACTGGATGAACAAGACTTTATTAAATTGTATTTAATGAATTGAAATTTGTGCCTACAAATCTACAATACAATTTTACGCCAATATCATCATTTGTAAATTTGTAAATTTGTTGTACTGTTTGGTGTGCGTGTTGTATAAACTGCCAGTCCTAAGTTGTCTTGGACTCTTGGTGCTTGTGATTCTGTTAACCAATATAGACCCAGAAACTGGATACGCAGCAGCACGTGGTTTCTGGGCTTTTGTCGGTCAGCCGGTTTCTTTGTCATCACCGATCACCAGGTTTGGCTTCTTGTTTTTGGAGTTTTCTTAAATTTTTGGTGCGGAGATTTTCTGTCGTAGAATTATCGATTGCCTTCGCTAGGGTTTGAGAAATTGGGGTTATCTTATGGGATCTGACTGTATTGATTGGGTAGATTTCTCTACAATTCCATCTTTTGTTGTTTTCCTAAATCTTTTATTTGTTTCAGCTTTGCATGATTTATATCTTATCCTAGTTTCTTCGTGTATAGTTTAATTTGATAATTGCAAATCGTGAGGATGAAAGATCTTTATTCTTTTTGTTTTTCAAGTCGATGGCCTTTCATTGAGCCAATCCCATGCGTTTGGGATATGCGCATTATTTGGTCAATTTGAATGAGTTTATGCAGGTGGCTTTACATAGTTAAGCTTTTGCTGCATTTCTTCTACAATTCACAGATTTGGTTGCTTTGAAAGTACAATGTCCAACTTGTCGTAAACATGTTTCTATATTTAGTGATTTTATTCATTTGGGTATCCTTTGGTTCCTGTTTGGAACTTGTTCGTTTTACTTCTGAACTGAGATGGATACTTAAAACTCAGGTTGCTTCTATGAGCAACTCCAGCATTATATGCTGCTTCATGACTAGCTGATGAAGGGTTTCTGTGAGAGGGCTGTTTCCTCGAATTATTCTTCTAAAAGTTCAACAGATTCAACAGATAGAGGTCCATCATCTGTTTGTTCAGATTCAGGATCTAGGGACAGTAAGCACTCCAAGGCTTCCCTGTGGTCAAACTTCTTTGCATCTGCTTTCTCAATCTTTGAAACACATAGTGAGTCATCAATTACTGAAAAGAAGGAAATTCATTCTAGAAACAATGGATGGACAGCAGCTGTGAGGAAAGTTGTGACTGGTGGCTCAATGAGGAGAATTCATGAGCGTGTACTTGGATCCAGCAGGACTGGCGTCTCTTCTACTAGTGACATATGGCTTCTCGGTGTGTGCTACAAAATCTCACAAGATGAGTCCTCTGGAGATGCAGTTACTAACAATGGATTAGGAGAATTTGAACAGGATTTCTCATCAAGAATTTTGATGACATATCGTAAAGGTTTGTTGCATGAAAAACTTCAATTTTTTACTTCATCATTTATGAGTTTCTGGATCAAAACCAGTATCTACTTATTTGTTTCTAGGTTTTGAGGTTATTGGAGACTCAAAATATACTAGTGATGAAAGTTGGGGCTGCATGCTTCGAAGTAGTCAAATGCTTGTAGCTCAGGTATGGTGCACTTTTTTCTTCTCTCTCACTCTCACTCACTCTCTCTCTCTCTCTCTCTCTCTCTCTCTCACACACACACACACACACACACACACACACACACACACACAGAGGTGGATTTATCATACATGTTTTACGAGCATTTTACTGTCTGAGGATACTTTTAAAGGTTTACGGTCATGATATCTGTCATTGTAATCATGCCGTCTTTCTGGTCAGATAGTGAATAACTGGTTTGTATATTTACAGGCATTGCTTTTTCATAGATTAGGAAGATCTTGGAGAAGACCTTTGCACAAGGTAAAGTGGATGATGTGGGTTGTGGTATTTTATTGTTTTTTCTATAATGTAATTATGTCTTCAACTTTTTTGAAGTGCAAATCTTATTCATCTATGTAAATTGTCTTGAATTGCATTTTGGCATCCATTTAGTCATACCTTTGTAAATATGCAGCCTTTAGATCAAGAATATATAGAGATCTTGCATCATTTCGGTGATTCCGAAGCATCAACTTTCTCCATCCACAATCTTCTTCATGCTGGAAAGGCTTATGACCTTGCTGCCGGATCATGGGTTGGTCCATATGCAATGTGTCGCTCATGGGAGACTCTAGTTCGATGTAAGAGAGAGGCAGCTGACCTTGATGAGCAGCCACTTCCAATGGCTGTATATATTGTTTCTGGAGATGAAGATGGGGAACGAGGTGGAGCCCCAGTTGTCTGCATTGAAGATGCCTCTAGACATTGTTTGGAGTTTTCAAGAGGTCGAGTTGATTGGACGCCTATTCTTTTATTGGTTCCTTTGGTTCTCGGACTTGAAAAAGTCAATCCCAGGTGTTTCTTTTTTGTTTTTGGTTTTTTTAATCATGATATATAGATGATTATGTTTGGTTTTTGCTGACATGGGAGTATAGGTCACTTGCTTTGTTGTTGCAAATTGAGGTAGCATTAGTTAACTTTTGTTTTTGGTTTATTGTTTAGCAAATTGAGTTAGCATTAGTTAGTATTGGTTTGTTGGTTTGCTGTTCAGCGGTCTAGATGACATAGGGAATGATACAATTAGTGAAATTTATAAGTCTATTCAAATGTTTATGTTACTTAGATGGGATTATTTAATTTATTATCAGGTACATTCCATCGTTGCGGGCAACATTCACCTTTCCCCAAAGTCTTGGCATCATGGGTGGAAAACCTGGTGCATCAACATACATTATTGGTGTGCAAGATGAAAAAGCATTTTTCCTTGATCCACATGAAGTTCAACGGGTATGGCATTTTTTATATACTTCTCATTCAGATATCTGTATATGTTCTCATATCTAAACAAAATTCTAATTGTCTTAAAACTTGCATCTTTCAACAAGCGAACTGTGTTGTAAAAGTTCGCTTGTAAAGACCACATAAATTAAATGTCTTATAGGAAACAAATATTAGTTGATAAAATTTTTGAATTTATCACATACATTCATGTGCCTCCAGACTACCTCTAACCACATTGTATTGAGCCTTCCTCTTCTCCTAATGTCCTCTACTTGAATCAAGTCAAACTTGTGTTCTAGTGCATTTCCAGGCCATGTACATGTCCAAGTGGATCATACACCTTAATATATCTAATAGAACTCCTTTATTCTCTAATATCCACTATAGTTTCTGATGTAGTAGCAACGACATGGTTAGAAAAGAAATATCTCCTTTGAAAGCCCAAGACTAAGCATGTTGGCCCAAATTTAACAATAAGGCCTTTTTTGTCCAAAGAGAAATACCCATGGTAGTGTAAGAGTTAGTCAGTAAGACAATAATGGTAGTGTAAGTGAATAAGTCAATAAATAAGTCAAAGTGTTACTTAAAAAAAAAAGTCAAAGAGTCAATTTAAGAGGTAATGTCAAGTGTCATAGAGTAAATGTAATTGGGTCTTAGAAAAACTCAAATGTTTTTTTAAGCTTTCTAAGAGACTCCTATTATTTAATTTAATTACTTTTTTTTAGTATTTCTCTGTTATTTAATGATTGTTTTAGTATTTCTAGGAATGCTTGGGAGTTCCGTTTGAAGCCTATATAAATATGGCTATCTCTTGTAAAGCATATAAGGTTTGAATGGAAATTAAGTCTTATTGAAAGCCTTGGTGTGAAATTGGAAGTTGCTAATTGCTATGGGGACATCAAACCTGATGTATCCTTAGATTGGCTGCACGACAGTCACGACTTGAGAGCATTTTTAGGTGACAACACTTGGCAGACAAGCGAAAACTCTTTCTTGAAAAGGCTAAACTAGAGGGAACAACTAGAGTTTTATGGGAAAAATACCATTATGTGGTCATTAGGATATGAGAAGATATGAAGTTGGCTATGACATGCCATTTTGTACCAGCTAATTACAAGAAAAAGGTTCACCTGCTATTCATTGGAGGTGCAAGGCTGTCTATGTATTGAAGAGTATCCCAATTAGTTCTTTAGCGTGGTGACAAAATCAGAATTTCGATGGAATGAAGATGTCATGATAGCTATGTACCACAAAGGATTAAATTCTCATGTTTTTGTTTTTTTGGGTTTAGCAGTAAGTCTTGTTTACTCTATGATTGACATGTAGTGAATTAACACCCCCTGTGATCTTGTCCTTGATGTATTCTAGAGTTAAAACAGATATAGCAAACAACACACAATATGACAGCAAAAGTAAACACAAAGAACACCAAGATTTGTTATCGAGGTTCGGCGAACTTTGCCTACGTCCCCGTGTGATCCTTAGAGAATCACAGCTGCACTATGTATAGAATAAGAGTACAAGAACTTATTTAAACACTAGACTACCCAACTCGCAGCTGCTCTCTTCTCTCTTGCACAAATAGCTCTCTTGTGTTTTTCCCTCTTGAAAAACCCTTCCCTTGAAGTCACTCACCCTTGAGTCTCTAACCCGAGTCTCCCCTTTGAGTTTCTTCCCTAGAAGTCTCTAGCTATATTATTTTTTTCTATGAGACTTGCAGCAGCCTATTTATAGAGTATAGACTTACCAATTACAATATGGATTCCTAATCCTAATAGAATTAGGTAATCTACCTATTAGCTAATTCTATTCCCTTGTACACAAGGAAAACCCTTTAGAACTCCTTCCCACACTAGGAAAGTCTTGCACAAGTCCTATTTGTCTTCCAAAATCGTACCCCACTAGGAAAACACCAAACTACTCCACTGCCCAATCTCCCTACTGCTCTCGGCCAGACCTGTAGCTTCCTCCAGAAATTTCCGACGAGACAGATTGCTTCTCAAACAGTTGGATAGTTTCATTAGAATTAGTTCAGAAGAAGACAATATTTGAAACCGAGAAATCTGTTGCAAATGCAAATAAAGGAAAGTCAACTGACAAATCCAATGGTGGTTTTGCTTCTCCTACCAAGCATTTGGTGAGTTTTACTTCTTAGAGTGTGCAAACTAGTGTTAACCTAGTTCTAAAACTAGAACTGATGTGAAATGTTGGGCATGTATAGGCTTTTGGGATTTTTAGCATATTGTCCAAATCGATTGGTGGCTTTCCAAATAAATAAGTCTTTATTTCCCCAGCTTGCCCCTGATTATAGAAATAGATTGTTGTGTTGGAATTCGAACATGAAAGTGGTAATGAAAAGTATTCTTTTGCCATGAGCAACAACCTTGTTTGGTATAGGTCCTCTTCTCGCTACACATAAGGAACACGAAGAGGAGGATTGGCAAAGGAGCAACATTTCCCAAACACATGTTTGATGTAGTGATCAATTGTGCATCAAGGTTATAGACAAGGGTAGTGGCACCAATGTTATTGTTGAGGATGCCATACATAAGCTTGGATTGCCTACTGAGTCACTTCAAATCCGTACAAAGTGGTAGGAATAAATTAATTCAAATCTCAAAGTCCATGAATGATGTTTGGTAGCCTATTCTATTGGAGGATTAATTGACATTGTACAACGTAATGTGCTACATATAAAAGTGTCATATATTATTAGGCTGACTTGTTTATATGATAAGAAGGGGCAACACTATGGCCCCATTTATATTTCTCCAGTCACACATTGAAACTATGAGTTTAAACTTGTGTGTACTAATGGTTTTTGACACCTATAAAGCTCAAGAGGATAGGTCGCACACTCCAACGATTAAAACAGGTATAATCGTAGTGACATTGAGTAAAGCCCTTAGAAATAACTACCTTGCAGGATCTGCTAAACCATGTACATTGTGACTGTTGAATCTATATTGAGACTTATGCAAGTGACACTTTCCTAGTATTCATATCTCAAACTTTCAGTCAAGTCTCCATTAAGAAATTGGTGTCTAGCTGATGAAGAGGCTAAGAATGAGAAGCTTTCAAATATACCAAGAGACACTAAAGTCAACTTAGCAACATGAGACAGCGTGGTGGTGAAGTCCTTCCATGGAACCTCAGTAAAGCTTTTTGCAACCAAGGCGGGCCTTGTAGCGATCAACTGTACCATTACTGAAAACACAGCAAAATCCCTGCCAAACAACACCAAACAGAACCATGCGAGTGCAGAAGCAACAAGGGCCAGAAAACTTTGCCTAGCTACCTAAAACCCCAACAATACCTAACAGAGAATAGGGATCAAAAAGCCCTTGCCACATCTGTAGCAGCATGAAAATCACCCCAAATGGTGATTTTCTGGCTCTACAAATGGGGCAAAAAAGAAGAGGTTAATCTCCCTAGGTTGAGCCCACCACCCTAGGGAGCGCAAGGTTGGGGGAAGGGTGGGGGCAGGGGTTTGAATGGGGGGCAACATGTGGAGAGGGTGGGAAGATTCTGCGACAACTAGGGTTTCTTGGTTCTTTTTCTTGTTTTTTTTTTCTTTCTTTTACCAGTTGAGGCTCTTATACTAAATTAAAGAATTGCTTGTCTCGATGTGATATATATTTGCATTAAAGATATTTACATGACTCTGACCAAAATATTCTTAAAGGTCAAACATGACTGTCACCAAAGATAATAATGATAATGTTTTGCATTATTAAGTGAGTTCTCCTCCATTTCATGGCTGACTGGTTAATGTTGATTGTGACAGGTAATCAATATAAGAAGGGATGATTTAGAGACTGATACTTTATCTTATCACTGCAAGTAAGATTATTTCAGACTGATTTTCTTCTGTGTAACTCATTTTTTGTTTTCTATATATTATTTTTTTAACCAATTGATAATTTGTACAGTGTTATACGGCACATTCCCCTAGATTCAATTGATCCATCTTTGGCAATTGGATTTTATTGCCGTGACAGAGGTTTGCTGGTCACTCTTGGCTGAATTCATAGTTTTAGTTTTAGTTTAAAGTAGTTTTAGTTAAGTTGATTTACTTAATATTTTTACGTTTCCATGGCTGGCAGCTGATTTTGATGATTTTTGTTATCGATCTTCCAAGCTGGCAAATGAATCAAACGGTGCTCCACTATTTACTGTGACTGAGACACATAATTTGCCCAAGCCACTTAGCCAAGATGTGTTGGGTGATAGCGGTGGGGTTCAAAACGATGATTCATCTGCTGTCCTGTCCATGAGCGATGCAGACGGAAATGCACATGAAGATGACTGGCAGCTCCTATGATTACTATTTTCTGGATTTAAATATGGGGTTTGGCAGCCATGTACATCGTTGGTCTAGCTTTTGGCTGTCTGGGTGGTCCCCAAATCTGCAGCGCTTAGTTCAGTTGTCTCGTGATTGTGTGCATTATTCCTGGGGTTTGGTGAATTTGACATTTGTACAAAACAGATTAATTGTGATTCTTATTGCATGAATTATTATCAAGTTCGCTCTCTCGGATTTGTGGATCAAATACCCAAGTTGGATAAGTGATTGTCCATAAATTGCACGAGACCTTTTGATATGAACTTCACACTTGTCCTTTTAGGTGGATAAGTTCGGGACAATATTGGTGCAACATGGGGTTGAAAGACATGGCTCCTCGACAAATGATGGATTTTGCAATTCAAAACTTAGTAGAATATCAATTGAAAGTTGTATGGAATGATTCAGATAGATTTGGTACTAAAATAAGAATAAAAGATATCTAGGGTCGAGTGTTGGGGCTTGAGGCTGAGTGTGAGACACCATTTTAGTTTTTTTTTTTTAATTTTTTTTAAACGTGTTTTGAAGCTCAATTTTGATATATGTAGGTTTTCCTAATTACAATAGGACTAGGGTAACCAACTAAAATTATTCGAAAACTCTTGGACCGTCCTCGAAAGCAAAAACAAAATGAAAATGTAACTAAAAACAAAATGAAAATGTAACTAACTTTTTCAATATTCGAATGTGTGAATATAGAAGAGTATAAAGAGCATCAAATTGTTTGTTGTTACCAACTAACTACGATGTCTCTAGTGACATTTCTTTCTATTTCTAATTTGTTTGACGATGTTTCAAATTTAAATCCCCCTCTCCTAGATAAAAAATATATTTGTTGCAACAAGATGTGGAAACCAGATCTTTGGAAGATGATGGTTGGCAGATTCACATTGGATAGGTTGATATCATAAAAGGATTTGAACATATATATCAAAAACTCAAATTGTTTGAGCCTAAAATTAGCACCTAGGCTGAAGTGAGATGTGATTTGTGGTTGGTCGCAAACGTTGGTTCTTGGATGACTTGGGTAGAAGTTGGCTGCTAGCAATGGCTTCAGGTCGAATGAGATGAAATTGAGGTAGTGGAAAATGGTCGGAATACCTTCGAATGGCCGAAGTGAGTGCAGGAGATTGGGCATGCTTAGGCCTGAATTTGACACTTGGCTGGATTTGTTAGCCGTAATGAGATAGAGGTGAATTAAGACGGCTAAAATACCTTTTTCATGTCGAAATAAGTGCAACTGGCTTGAGTGAGGCCCAAAAAACAAACACTAGACAGACAAATTTGCAATGCGGGCTGTAGTGGAGTGCATGGTAGTGGCCGGAAGGACGAGCGGATGGGTGCGGTTTGTGGAGTGGTTTGCGTGACATTTTTTATGCCGGCCTGCTTTCACACGTTGGGAGATGTGTGCGAGGAGGTTGGTCGCATATGGGATCGCGGGGATGAGGATTTGCATTGGGTTATTGCAAGTGATGGCGCGAGGTTGAGGTGCGAATGGTTTGTGTATCAACCATAAGTGAAACGGCTTGTATGGCGGGATGGTTGGTTGGGTTAGCTTCGAAAGATGCTATTAGATAACTTCAAAGGTGTGGCATGATGCATGTTGTTAAACTCATGCTTCGTGGGTAGAGCTAAGCAATGAATGTTTGGGACGGCTTCAAAGTTAAAGGATAGGTTTTATGATAAGCTTTGAAGACAAGTAGGGCGTAGCCGAGGCTCTCGCGTGTGTTGCTAGTTTATGATGTCGTCACAATACCCTTACATGTTGGATTGGTTACACCATGTGGCCGTGTATCGGTCACACCTAATTATTTTTCCATGTTTTGTTATCACTGCCAGGTGCTAGTGTTGTGTTGCTGGCAGGCCATATTAATTTCGAGATAGCAACTGACTGATCACTCTATCAGTCCATTACCATTCAAACCCAACCTAAAGCCCAATATGCCTTGTGACCATTGTGAGGAATATACTAAAAGCTCAAGATAGTTCCTCTCGGCCTTGATATTTTGTCTTATCTAAATCCTATAGTTGTACTTGCGTCTACATGTAATAAGGCCAGTTGCCCCTTTCTTTCCTTGAATTTAAATCCCCAAAAGGTCATCTTTTGATAGAGAATGTGTTAAGAATCGTTGACTTAGCTGTATTATAGGATGAGCTTGATATACGGTTGTAATTAAAGTTATTTAGCTGTATTTGTTATTTCCTTAATTATAGAGCTAGAATGTTGGATTGGTTAGACACGCTTGTATAAATCTCTTTGTCAAAGTAATGAAAATTATTCTGGTGTAATATCGTTTTCCAAAATTTACATGGTATCAGAGCAGGGTTTAACCATAACTTTAAACTCTAGTCGCCGTAACTTTTCTTTCTTGCCGCTGTAGCCATGGGAGATTCAACTTCATTAGGAGGCAAAAATGATGCTTCTGATCCTTTCTTTATTCACCATTCCGATCATCTAGGAATGGCTCTTGTTAAACTTCTCAATGGAAATAATTATTCGACATGGTGTCGTTCTATGCGTATCTCCCTAAGCACAAAAAATAAATTAGGGTTTGTGAATGGAACAATCAAAATTCCTACCAGGAAGGCTAAGCCCGAGCAAGTTGAAGTTTGGCAGCGCTGCAATGAACCAGACATTGCTGAAAGTTTGTTGTACTCTGTCACCACACAAGAAATTTAGGAGGACCTTCAAGAGCGTTTTTCCCAACTCAATGCTCATCGAATCTTTGAAATAAAACATACCATAGCTTCTCTTTCACATGAGTAGATGTCTGTCGCTGTTTATTATACAAAGATGAAGAGTTTGTGGGATGAGTTGTCTTCCTACAGCGATGTCCCTTCTTGTACTTGTGGTGTCATAAAGAAACATGTCGAGCAAGAAGAAAGAAACGCGCTAATGCAATTTCTTATGGGACTTAACGAATCTTATAGTGCAATACGTGGGCAACTCTTGCTCATGCAACCTTTACCTACTTTGCGTAAGGCCTACTCTTCGATTTCTCAGGAAGAAAAGAAAAAAGAATTAGGTTCTTCTCGTAGTTCCATTGAACCAGCAGCCATGGCAATCCGTCATGACCAGAAACTCGTCAACTTCAACAATTCTGGTCGAAAACCTTTGCACTGCATTCATTGTGATCACGACTATCACACCATTGAAACCTGTTATAAGTTGAACGGCTATCCACCAGGGCATTGTCTACATAAGCCCAACAATCCTATGGGAGGCCGCAACAAAGGTGGAGAAGGTACTAGGTCTGCCAATCATGTGAGTTCTTTTTCAACCTTACAAGAGATCCAAGCAGCCATGCCTACTCTGTCTAAGAGTCAGTGTCAACATTCAGGCTATAATGAGTGATGCGACTCAACATCAGCCCATTCCCTCAGTTAATGCTGTTGTTAACCAATATTCAAGTATCTCTAAACCTTTTGTTGATCTCAAATGAATACTCGATAGTGGAGCTACAAATCATATTACCTCAGCTCCACATTTACTTATAGAGAAAGTTCACAATTCCTCTATTCCACCAGTGGTACTACCAATTAAGTGGGGAAATAGCAAAATCACTTATATTGGAACTCCTCCTCTTAATTCTTCTTTTTTCTTAAGAGATGTTTTGTGTGTGCCAACATTTAAGGTCAATCTCATATCTGTGAGTTGCCTCACGAAGGATTTACATTGCTTAGTAAATTTTTTTCCCTCTTGGTGTATTTTGCAGGACTTGGAGACGAGGATGACGATTGGTTTGGTTAAGCGGCGTGATGGACTCTATTTCCTGGTGGCACTGGCTTCTACTCAGACACCTCTGCTGGCTTCTGATCGGACACCTATTACATCCACTCATCCTTCCTGACACCAAGCCACCATTTCTGCTGACTTATGGCATCGTTGCTTGGGTCACCTTTCTCCTGCTCGTTTACAATTTTTAGGAAAAACATTAAATTGTTCCTCTAGTTTGAATAATGTTTGTGAAGTTTGTCATTTGGCTAAACAAACACGTTTTCTAGTTGCTAATAGTTCCATTTCCTCTTCAAAACCTTTTTCGCTTATTCATTGTGATATTTAGGGACTTAACAATGTCTCTTCTATTTATGGGGCACGTTATTTCCTAACTATTGTTGATGATTTTTCTCGTTTTACTTGGGTGTTTCTTATGCATCATAAACATGAAACACAAGGGTTACTCAAATCTTTTTTTTTTTTCCATGGTGCAAACACAATTCAATACCACCATTCAAACTATTCGTGTGGACAATGGGGGAGAGTTTTCTTCCTTACGAGATTTTTTCAAGGATCAAGGGACTTTGTACCAACATACTTGTGTCTACACACCCCAACAAAATGGTGTCGTAGAACGCAAGCATCGCCATATCCTTGGAAATGCTTGTGCCCTACGTTTTCAAGCACATCTTCCATTTCAATTTTGGGGTGAATGTGTTCTTACGGCTGTTCATCTAATTAATAGACTTCCCACACTACTTTTATCCAAAAAGACACCTTTTGACAGGTTATACAACAAATCACCTCTATACAACCACCTCTGGGTTTTTGGTTGTCTTGCCTATGCCACTATAGTCCATCCACACCTAAAATTTGATCCACGGGCTTTAAAGGCCGTTTTCCATGGTTATCCACTCGGACAAAAGGCCTACAAACTGTATGACTTGACCACAAAAAAATTCTTTTCCAGTATGGACGTCATTTTTCATGAGGATGTTTTCCTATATGCCCAACACCAAGCTTCACCCAACACCATATCATCCTCCATCCCTTTGCCACAACCTGGTACTATACCCATACATGGTGAGTTTGTGGTGCCACTTACCCCTGATACTCCGGCTGTCCTTCCCTCACCAGAGCCATCCGATACTCTGGCATCTTTGCCTTCTTCATCTACTAGTCCAGTGCCACATGGTGCGCCTCTTCCCGTCTCATCTCCTGTTCATCCTCCACACCGATCAAACCGCATCCTTGTCGCTCCTAGCCGTCTCAAGGACTTTGTTTGTTATAGTGTTATGCTATCTCCTTCCACCCAATCGGATTCTTCTTCTGCAAGTTCCTCACAAGGTACACGATTTTTGCTGAGTAATTTTGTTTCCTATCATCGGTTTTCACTTGCTCATCTTACGTTTGTGCATAACATTAGTCGGCATCTAGAGCCTATTCTTATACAGAAGCTGCCTCTGATTCGCATTGGCAGTAAGCCATGCTTTCTGAACTCCAGGCTTTGGAACTCAACAAAACTTGGACTCTCATGTCTCTACCCTCCGACAAGGTACCCATTGGCTATAAGTGGGTTTACAAAATAAAACATCGTTTTGACGGTTCAATTGAGCGCTATAAAGCTCGCTTGGTTGCCAAAGGTTACACTCAGATAAAGGGAGTTGATTACCATGATACTTTTTCTTCACTGCTAAGTTGATTACAGTTCGTTGCCTTTTTGCCATTGCTGCTGCTCACTCAAGGTCTCTTCATCAACTCGACATCCACAATGCTTTCCTTCATGGGGATCTCCATGAGGAAATATATATGATGCCGCCTCCTGGTCTTCAGCAATAGGGGGAGAATCTAGTTCGTCGCCTCAACAAGTCACTGTACGGTCTCAAGCAAGCTTCACGCCAATGGTTTGCCAAATTCTCCGAGGCTATACAAGCTGCTTTTTTTTATTCAATCTAAAGTTGATTACTCTCTATTCACTTGTAAAAGAGGGAAGTCCTTCACTGCTCTCTTAATTTATGTTGATGATATACTGATTACAGGGAATAATTTGGCTACTATCAACTCTCTCAAGCGTTTCCTTCATACCCGATTTCGTATCAAGGACCTTGGAGATCTTAAATTTTTTTTGGGCATTGAAGTGTCTCGCTCCAAGAAAGGTATTTGTATATCACAAAGGAAATACACTCTGGATATTCTAAAAGATGGAGGTATGTTGGGTGCACAACCAGTTTGTTTCCCTATGGAACAAAATTTGAAATTACCAGACATTGGTGAATTTCTTGCAGACCCAACAAAATATAGAAGACTGGTGGGCCATCTTATCTATTTGACCATTATCAAACCCGATGTGACATATGACGTGCACGTACTCAGAAAGTTTATGCATGCGCCGAGAAAGCCACATTGGGAAGCAGCACTTCGTGTCTTGCGGTATCTTAAGAATACTCTAGGATAAGGTCTCTTCTTTCTAGCCCAAAGTTCTTTGAAACTAAGAGCTTATTGCGATTCTGATTGGGCTGGCTGTCCAACCACAAGACGATCAACAACTGGGTATTGTGTTTTTTTGGGGAACTCATTGGTTTCTTGGAGGACAAAGGGACATAAAACCATTTCTCTTTCATTAGCAGAAGTCGAGTATAGAGCCATGGCGTGTACATGTTGCGAACTGTCATGGTTACGGAGCTTATTGCAAGATTTGCAATTGCCTCATTCTGAGGCTACAATGTTGCATTGTAACAATCAGGCTGCTTTGCATATAGCTGCCAATCTTGTTTTTCATGAGAGAACAAGGCATATTGAAATGAATTATCACTTCATTAGAGACAAAATTGAAGATGGTTCAGTTGTCACCAAGTATGTTACTTCATCCCAGCAGGTAGCAGATGTGTTCACCAAACAGCTGGGTAAAGATGCTTTCATTGGTATGATAAACAAGTTGGGAGTTCTTGACATCCACTCTCCAACTTGAGGGGGAATGTTGAGAATCGTTGACTTAGCTGTATTATAGGATAAACTTGATATACGGTTGTAATTAAAGTTATTTAGTTGTATTTTTTATTTCCTTAATTATAGAGCTAGAATGTAGGATCGGTTAAACATGCTTGTATAAATCTCTTTGTCCAAGTAATGAAAATTATTTTGGTGCATGTTGATGCAAATTTTCGTAAGAGAGATGCAACAACTTAGAAGGGATGATCTGGCTGATCTGAAGCCCTGCTGGATAATGAAGTGGATGTTGAACCGAGATCTTCCTGCACGAACACAAGATCAAAGGAGATGGACCGGCGTGGTACCAGCCAAATACACTCCGATGATGAAATCAGTGAAATGTATTTGGAGGTGTCTGTGTAAGGACAAGGAAGAACAAGGAAGAACATGTGATGAACTTGGGAGAATGAGGAAGAACAAGGTAAGATCTCCTGAGTTTATTCTCAGCAAGTAGGGGATCTTCTGATAGGCTTTTTGGTGAGTGAAGTTGTGTATTAGATGATCCTTATTTTTGTGTATATAAGTCAGCTTATATAGGCAGAGGAAATGGTGAAGGGTAAGTTACCTGCATGAGGGGGAAGGGTTGAGAAGAGGCCACGCGTTGGGTCATGAATAGTGGCATGCACAGCTACCCACCTCCTTTACATCTAATGCTGCAAGGAAGAACAAGGAAGAACATGTGATGAACTTGGGAGAATGAGGAAGAACAAGGTAAGATCTCCTTGGTTTATTCTCAGCAAGTAGGGGATCTTCTGATAGGCTTTTAGGTGAGTGAAGTTGTGTATTAGATGATCTTTATTATTGTGTATATAAGTCAGCTTATATAGGCAGAGGAAATGGTGAAGGGTAAGTTACCTGCATGAGGGGGAAGGGTTGAGAAGAGGCCACGCGTTGGGTCATGAATAGTGGCATGCACAGCTACCCACCTCCTTTACATCTAATGCTGCATTGAATGCAAAGATGGAAGATCAAGTGATATGCCCTAATAGTCATGACTGTGAGCTGGGAAGTCTCATATGTCAGAGAGCCATGTCTAAGATATTCGAGTGAGGCGGTTCGTCCTGACTCCAATCTTCTAGAATGGCGGTGGATCCGAGCCGAACCGATCACAGATATTATATATGCGGGTATAAAATATGTCTGCGTTCGGATCGGACATGGATGGACTAGTTCGGACTGGCTAGACATATGACATGGTAGTCACCATCCGACGATAATCCGTTCGTCTGAGAAGATAATCACCATAAGTCGAGCCGAACCGAATTGTGATAACTAAGAAAAGATGAACACTCAATTCTTAAGAGATCCTCAGATCGGGTTGGATCGGATATGGAGATCCGCCGAGATGAGCCGATCCGAACTAGCAATGAAATTGTGTCGAGCTGGAATGATGATGTGGAGGTCCAAGTCTGACCGTTGAAAAGTCAAAGTTTAAGGTTGGATCTGACTTGCCACGTGTCGATCCATTATTAGTTGTTAAATCCATGTGGATTTATACACAAACAGTGCAAATCGTTTTCCAAACTTTACAGAATGAAATAGTTTTCCTTTCTTTTGCATAGTTTTTGCCCATTAAAATTATTTTCTTTATTGCTAAGTCCCTACCAGCAACCTCAAGTAAATGAGTGCTGTAAAAATAAAATTGATAAACTATAGATACAACAGCTATAGTTGCGCTATAGATGGAGTTGCCGAGCAATCTGCAGCTGTAGATTCGCTGACGCACACACCCGACAAGCACAGAAAATGTCGTTGTGTTATTTTGTTGTCCATGTTCTTTTGAGTAACAAATCAAACTTGCGTCATTTTGGGTAATTTCAAGAACTCTTAAGCCCTTAAGTAATCAATTAAAAAAAAAAGACTGCTTTTAGTTCTTGTCTTTTGTACAAATTGCACTTTCCAATAGCTCGTTGCAACAACCATGCATTAATTTAAATAAAAAAAAAATTGCAAGACCTAAATTCTATTAATAGAAAAAATTATTATATCTCTTTCCCAGAAAGCAAAAGCAAATGGAAATGTAGTTGGTTTTTCCAATCTTTGAATGTGTGAATTTAGAAGAGAATAAAGTAGGCTCAATCTGTTTGTTGCCACAGGAAATGGAAGTCAGACCTTTGGCGGAGGATGGCTGGCGGATTCACATCAGATAGGTTGATAGCATCGAAGGATCTGAACATCTCTTCCATTGAGAAAGGTATACTGCAAATTAATTTTGAAATGCTTCAGTTAAGTTGTTTTACGTACCATGCTAGTACGAAGTTTAGAAGTTAATGACTAATATATTACCTGGAATCCACGTCTAGCAGAAAAGAATTATTGGGCATGTTGATTGAATCCTCTGCCATCAGCACTCTCATTTTGGCAATGACCTAATGCAACAAGTACCCGGAAAGAGAAAGACAATGGTAACACTTACAACTCAAGTAGTACCAAACAGAGATGCATGCAGAACCATATTCAATGAATACTCACGTCTGAAGATAATCCCTGGGCTCCATATTTATCATCCCAGAACATTGTTCCAATGCGATATATTTGTGGGATGCTCAGTATCTGATTATTGAAGTGAACAACGAAATTAACAAAAGTCCTTAGTTCAACTCTATTGGAATTCCTTCTGAAATAACTTTACAAAAGGGATTTTAATCTCCAAAATGAAAGAGTAAAGAGGAGAACTAAAACAAAGAAATTTCTTTCCTATGATATTAAAGACTAGTTGAGTTACCGGACATAATTCATTTGTGATTTCATCCAATGATTTCTGAGCTTTTTGGTGCAAAACCTGCACAAATGAAGAATATTTATATGCATAAAATTATTTAAAGAAAAGGGAAAAAGATATTGGCTTGGTGATGTGAGCTCAAAAGTCAAAAGAACAAACCAAAAATCCTAAAGCCTGCCTTATGTGTTGAACCTCATCCCAGGACGACCCAGAAAACTGTAAAAGTAGAAAAATAAATAAGTACATAACATTTTCTCCTTTCCTCCTTGTTGTCTTGGCATTGGTTAGACACAGACAGTTATCTTGCCTGATCTGTTACTTTGAGACACCACTGTTCCAATTCAAGCAAACCTGCTTTTAGAAATTCTCCATTGCTAAATGAACAGCACTCACGGCGAAGCAATAAGCTGCCAGACCGAGGATTATTTATTAGGACTTGTTATGCGCTAAAATAAAGTTTTGATCCCACTAAATTGTTTAAAGCATTAAGTGGCTGGATATATTTCAAACTCTGCTTACCTGTTAAAGAGCTGGACATTGATGAATGAGAAAACTTGACTAAAGATTTTCCTTGTGATCATGGGAGAGACCTGAAGTTGCAGCAGTTAGTTGACTATAAGAATTCATTACACTGAAATGTATTATCTGGACAAGCATCTAGAAAAGTATATTTAGGCTTACATGATTTGCAGACAAAATACCCAAGGTATGATCTAACTTCTTGACAATACTTTGCCAATGCATGTTTGATGCTTGTTGTTTTGCTATTATATTTGAATGGATAGTTTTAGATGACCCTCGTATAGATCTTGCCCTTGCAGATCTCGGTGCCTGTTGATGTTAATTAAGAATTTAGTCATGGTGCAATTTGTCATGTCATATTCTTGCTCATATAATATGCTCACCTGAATGCACAAATTCAAGAATGGGCTAATCTCTTTCTTTAGACTATCACGGATGATCCCATATATTTTCTCAACATATGCAGTTAGATGTTGCTTGAATAATAATGCTGGGTACTTAGCATCCACTTTTAATTGCTCGTTTGGCTTTCCCACCATTCCACTGTAGCCACTTGAAACTCCCAGGCTCATCGAAGATGAATGAAAACCCTGGAATTGTATGTCGAGCTTTACGTTTCACATGATTTTCAATGCACCAAAGAATTAGTTTATGAAAGCTTACATGTGCCATTCTACCAAATATGGTACCAGGGGAAGTTCGGTTACGATGTGAAGCTGAATTAGGTGCTTTGTTTGCTTTGAGTGTACTTTGTAGAAGAAATAGAAGAGTAGAAGTTGTTGAAAGCCAATATGCCAGACCACTGATGTTGTTTTGACTCTTCAAGAACATTTCACATTTAGATTGAGTTAATCAAATAAATACCTAACATATGCATCCAGTTGATCATTTCTAATATATTTGTTTGAAGGCTACCTCTATAATATACCGAATTTTGTGGATAATCCTGTCAAAAATACTTGTTTTCTCTGCTTCAAAGGATCTCCACAGAAGGAGTGCTTTGTACACAATACAGGCAGTGACAGGTCTGTTCTTGTCAAATTGCTTATCTTCCATAAGGCACTTAACAAGCACATCAACATTTTCCTGTTTATAGAGTTCAGGAAAATATACATAGTTGTATTCAGTTATGGAAGAAGCATTTCTTTTAATTTCGTATTCCAAACTTTCTAAATACCTGCTGTCTATCTGTGAGGGATCTTTGTTTAGTAAGGTGGGATACAATAGGATCTGAATCCTGAAAGCATATGTTCACTCATTAGGTTGATTATAACACATGAAAACTTATTTAGTGATTTGAACCATTTTATTTGCAACGCATTTATTCAAGAAAGTTGGAAATACTTTGGTCTGAAGCTCTTCCCCTTTCTCAAAACTCTGCGCCATCATGGAATGTGATTAACAAATAAGCAAGTAATTTTACTGAAAAAAAAGAAGAAGAAAAAAGGTGATATAAAGGACTATACCTTAAGTTGTGGCTGAACCATTTCTGAAGTAGCTTTCTGCCCTATAACTACAGCCTTGTTGCGGAGGAAATCATTTTCTGACTCCAATTCTGCAATCTTACTCTTCAGGCTGGACAAACACAAATACTTAAGAATTATACTTGATGGCTGATTGGATATCTTTATAACTTTGCTCAAATAATTTCCCGGTTGATTATATAAGGTTCTACTAGCAAATAAGCAGTTGCTTGCGAGCACTGATTCTATTAAATGTCAATGGTCATTTTACTTTATTAGAATTGTCTATTACTTTGATTGTTGAGTATGTTCATGTCAAAACAAACTCTAGTGCTATGACAAGGCAACGATTTATATTTTTCTCCATTTGCAAAAAGGTTGTTCAAGCATAAGATAGTAAAAACTAAAAATTATAGATGTCTAAGATTTCACCTAGTGAAAAGTTTAACTAGATTTCACATTCTTACATTCTTAGTTCTTCAAAGAGGTCCTCATTTGTTGATGCAACCAGAGCCTGTTGGCGTAGCACCTGATTTTCAGATTCGAGATTGGACAAGTTCAATTCCAACCTGATTAAGAAAGATCTAGTTAGTCAACCACAGTTTACCAGACCAAAAAAAAATGTCTACCACAGTTTTTGATGATAATTCGTGACCAATTTCTCAGCTTTGATAACAAAAATAAAAAAAGAAATTTACAGGACAATAAAAAAAAGAAGTAATATACAGGACTACCTTTCAATAGTCCCTTGAAGCTGTGTTTCTTTCAGCTGTGCTTCTTCTGCCTCTTTATGCCTTGCTTTGCTTTCTTTGTCAACTTGAGAGTAATTTACCTCAAATTCCTCAATATTCTTCTTCAGCTCACTTACCTCACCCTAACATTCAGAATCTATATTAGTCAACTGTGACAATATATACCAGTTGCCAATGTAACACACACACACACACACACATTTCTCTCCATTTGCATATGTGATGTAGGACAACACAAGGTGGCCGGGTTACAGCCTATGATAGTTTTCATTCATCCAAGATCGTATTTGTTTTACGACAGATAGAATCCTATATTATGTACCAGAAGATAGAATCTTATATTGACTCTTTCTCTTATTCCTTTATTGTCTTTTTTCCTTGAACGACTCTCACACTACAATGGACATTTCTCTTTGGGCCAAAAAAGGCCACATTGTCAGACACTTAGACTTCAGCCAACAAGCTTAGCTTTGGCCTTTCAAAGAGGATATTTATTTACTAACCTAGTTGTTTCTACGTACTGTATCAATATTTCACAGGAATAGTTCATATATCCATAATTCCTTGGTATACAATGACGACAATTTCATACTAATTTGGTTTTCCATTCAATTGATATGAAAAAAATACATCCTAGGAAGCTAAGTTGTAAGGTATTACCTCTAGTTCTTCATTGTGATTTTTCAGTATTTCTAGCTTGGTGTAGTCAACAACTGGCACCTCTTTGATGACTGGTGGCGCTTGTTCAATAGCTAATTTTGCTGCTTCTTTCTCATGGATGATTGTGGCATGGGCTTCATCTAATTGTCGTTGCATTTCATTCAAAGTGTTTTGTAACTTTGCAATTTCTTGCCCTTTAGTTTCTTCAAGATCGATCTGCAAGAAATTGTTTGTATATTACGTGTATCAATTTGATTATATACTCAGCATCAAGGTTTGACATTCCTCCAACCACTCTCTTGATAGTAAATTTCAAACTCAACATGACTAAATATTCTTTGATAAACTTACCCAAGTAATAATTGATTCCAAATAAATCATACCATAACAAAGGGAAAAAAAAACGTTTTTAGTGTATGTGTTTTACCTCAAAAACAGATTTGGTTCATGTAGTTTCAAAACTTCACATTTGGACCAAATATGTTTTCAGAGTAGATCACAGGGACCAAAATAGTTTTTTACTCCATAACAAATGCAATACCACGTTTGTTATTCATTGTATCACTTGGCCTTATCAAATTATTAGTGTGCTATAGATCACTAATAGGCGGATACTGCTTATATTTGTTAACCAACTTGGTAGAGAATATATACCCTCAAGTGCTTTTCAAATTCCAGTCTCCATGCTAGCTCTTCAACACGCTTCTCCAGCTTGTCCTTAGCTGCCTTAAGCGCCCCTGTTTCTCGCGCATCCTGCATCAGGGAATTTTTCTCTTTTCACCTTTCCTATGCATTAATTTTGATATCTTGTTTTCTTGAAATAGTGAAATGCTAATAACAGATTGATTATAAGTAAATTTATATAAAGAAGTGAAGCTCACCATCCTAAGCTTTCTAAGCTCCTTCCTTGCTACCCTTGATCTCCAAAGACATTGAAGAGTTAGAGTTGCCTTTTTCTGCTGTTTATATGCAGAAAGAGCTTCGAATCTTCGCCAATTAGTCTGTAAGAAGAAAGATTGATAGCATTAGTAATATTATCAGCTTGGAGTTATTTAATACAGAAAAATTCATTTTTCTAGAAGAAAGAAACTTCGAATAATAAAAACTGAAACAATACGTACAAACTGTCGACAAGTTGTCCACCTCTAAATACAGAGCTGCAGAAAAAGAAAAAACATCCTATCCATCCTCTACTTTTACGTTTTTAATTGTCCCAAAGATGCCAAAAAATTCTCTATGTATCGCCAAAATTTAAGTTTATGTAGATTGTCGGATCCAGAGCATTTATGACCTGAATAATGTTTGCAGCCTTGGTTGTTCTCTTGTGTCGATAACCATTTCGGGCTGCCATAGCTAGTAACCCAGTTTGGATGACTATTGCTGCTGCCTGTAATTTCGTGTAGCATTTTCTTGCTGTGTGAGCTCGTAGTTGTTTTTGTATTCGGATTGAAGCAGCTTCCCTTCTCATCTGTTCATACAGCTTACGTGCAAGTTGTGCTATTTGAGAAAGAGGTGAGAGAAAAACCATGTTATTCCAACCTTCAAATTTGTACTCTGTTACTTTCGAATGTCATGCACTGTAGAATTATATAAGGAAACACAAATAACCTCTCCAAATTTTCTGCATATGAATTGTAGCCCTTCGCAGGGTAATGAATCCCTTTCTGGTTAGATGCGTTCGGATTTGCCTTTGAATGCATCTGGCAGCATTAGCCAAAACTTCAGTTCTTCGTGCATCTAGTTCAGCCATCTGACCAGCTCTAAGAAATACCTTTGATTTTCCAATCTGTAATACAGCATTTGTGAGAAACTTTTGCATAACACAAAACAAAATTGGGGGAGAATGAATGCTAATGCGACTTGTTTTACACCATATAATTAGTCTAGGCTAACCTGATATCCCTTCAGGCCCATCCTGTCACAGATGGCAATACATGCTGATTTTTCATTAGATCTGCACATGAGAAAGAAGTAACTATCAAGGCTGTGTATGCGTTAAATGGTCCTTTCCTTCTGTACTAATCAAAGATGAAGATAGATATATGGCACTCATATGTTCTAGATAAACAGTCATTCATAGATAGGCATGTGAGTTTTGCTAGACAACCACTGGACTTCAAAAATTTAAGTTTAAGGAATTTGCCAACAATGTATGCCAAGCCATCACCTTCCCTCACATGCAGCCCCATTATGCACTTGGAGAGGAAGAGAGGTGCAGGCATAGAGAAATATAAATGTACAACCTCATCTTGCATCTTGCAAAATAACATTTAAGAGGGGAATGAAAATTGAAGATTTTGAACTCGAAACTCCTACAACTAGAGGTCTGATAAGACAATCATTGGACCCCATAAGTTCAAACGACCAAGGAATGAGACAAAAATGTATATCAAGACAACATGGATATCTTTGTAAAATCAAGGCATGAAGTTCCATGTGAAAATGCTGTCATCCCAGCCTTGACTTTGAGGTCCAGTTTTCATTTCAACGTAATGAAGCTAAAACTGAGAAATAGAAAACCAAATGATACATATGCCTGTAACTTATACCCATCCAGCACATCAGGAGCCAACATTCCAAAGCGGTCAAGGAACTCATCAAATGCTCTTTTTGTAGGATATCCAGCACAACTAATCCTTATAGCCTCTAGCACACCCTGTACAAGTACCATTGGAGAAACATAATTAATTTAAGCAACTTCAACACGTCACGGTTGCTGCCTTAGCCCCCTTCCCACTGCTGGAAAGCTCCCTTTAGGGAGTTTCTCTCTTATATAACTTTAAAAAACCTCAAATATAGGGCAAATATATTCTGTGAGCAGAGTGAAACTTTACTCACCCCACATCTCAACTGGTTTAAAACATTGACATTCTCAAAAATTCCAGGCTTCAAAACTGTATTGGGCTTAACGCATCTGATATAATGTGGTTCTGTTGTGTTTAGTGTCTCCATTAAAGCTTGTAGTTGTTGCTGCATGTCAATTTTGATTCAGGAGCAAGTTGAGTCTTCAGAGTTTTCAGAATCAAATAGTACCCTTTATGTAAATATGGATTACCTTGAAACGGGTACCTATGGAAGAGAACTTGGATTGCTTTGATATCTCCTCAGGTAGTGGAGGGAATAGATTTGCAACAAATGAGCACTTGGAGGCGTCTAAGAGAGCTTGATGTTCTGCGACTACATAGTCCTTGTTTTTATCAAGAAAGTGGTCTGCTTGGTATGTGACCTGTTGACCAGAACGCTAAACAAAGAGAAACCAAAACTTTTTTCCTTTTAACTAGGAGTTCAAGAATTTTCTTACATCTCCGGCATAGTGGTTAATTGTGAAGTCTGTTCGAGCAAGTTTTGGCTTGCTGAAGCGCTTGTGTCCTTTATATGTCTGATACATCTTTTGTGCAAATGTCTCGTGGGTTGACTTGGGAAACATACTGCAGAAAAAGTGAACTTGTTCATATATGCACAGACTCAACAGTGATGATATATAGTTCTCACATTTTTTAGATGATTTTTCTTTGATTTTCACAGGTTGAAGCAGTGTGAGACTAACTGTTTTTTCTAAAAACAGGGAACAAGTAAATATCTATTATCTTTATCTGAGCTACCATGTAACATCCTGCTGAGTGAAGTTCCAAACTTAATTGTCTTAAATAATATTATAATTAATTAGCTTAGATTTAGGTACTAAGGTAATCATATTCTTAGGTAGATGAGTTTATTGTTTGTAAGTGATAAGATATCAATGGTATCACGAGTGTGAAAATTATTACATACCAGGCTTCATCAAGAAGAGCAATTATGCCCCCAGGTTTCTGCAAGCAAGGACATATTGTTATTTCAAAATTTTACACAAACTTTGTTATAACAAGCTATATGAAAATTCATACCTTCTCAATAAGATCCAAAACATCCTGGTTATCTACAAATTCTACATAGCTCCAGTTTATTTCATCCCTTGTGTACTCTTCTTGCTCCATCTTGAATACATGCTGCAGTGGAAAGATGCTTATCAAATAAATAATCTCTGTTTAAATATGTTTAAACTGTATCTCGAAATGCTATCCTACCTGATTAAAATGTTGTTGCAGCTTTTCATTTGTTAGGTTGATACATAGCTGCTCGAAACTAGCAAATCAAGCATTAGGTTAGGTCTTTATTTCAAAATGTAAAAAATAAAAATAAAAATTTCAATCAGTAAAACTTTTACTTCTGTTAAGTTTATCATTTCTATGTACCTGTTGATCTTGAAGCTTTCAAAACCATATATATCAAGGACTCCAATTAAGCTTGCTGCATTTGGATCCTGACCAATTGAACTGTTTATCTTATCCACAATCCTGCAATAGATTAGGAACCAGTAGCTGTAATTAATCCTTATATAGTCCGGTAAGTTTAGGCAAGAATATGATATTAGAGATCGATGTTGGTTCAAAGAAACTTGCAGACTACACGAGTTTTGTGATTGCTGTGTTGGACTGGTATCACATTCCTGTGCAACAAAATCCTGGCTGAAAAGTTGATAAGATTTTTAACTTTCATACTGAGCACTTGTTGCTCCCATCCTGGATGGCTATACTAATCACTTGCGCTGGATACAATGGATAAGTCTATTTACTTACCAATCAAATAGTCGGGAGTACACAGTCTTTGCCAGGGCATCACGACTTAAGGTAGCTGAGGCTGGGTCCAGTGGTTTTGTAATGTTACCATCAGGAGTCACTATGACGCGCTTGCAAAGCGAATCTTCTAAAGCCTTCTCATCACACCTGAAGGGAAACATGTTGGAAGACATTAGGAGGGCATCATTAAAAACTAGTTGAGAAACTTCATTTAGGTCTTTCAAAATTGATCAAAGTTCTAACATGAGTAGCTCTGCAGCTGTTTGGAGATGATAGCATGATTGTTCATCTTTTAATTTGGAAGAATCAACTTCCTTCCCCTTGATGAAGTCAATGTTCCCGAGATGGAGAATAGCAGCAACCACTCGGAATATGGCATCCTACAGAAGGAACTTCTCTGTTAATTTTAGATATGGTTAGAGGAAATTGTCAAATTGTAGTTGTATTGATGCTAGGCTCCATACCTGCTCTTCCTGGCTGATTCCTACAACATCCATGGCATTTCTAGTTTCCAAATACTCTCTTGCATCATCTACATTTGCTACTTCATAGCAGTAGGATTGATTAAGATAGTGAAAAGTTCTTGGGTCCCCTAACTTGTACTTGATGACATCCTGTCATAGAGCATTTGTCAACCATGCGTACAAGAAACATACACACAGTATGACTAAGATTTGAAAAGAGACCATTACCCTATATATATGTGCACAAATTTTCTAGTTATAGTATGTAGTTAATGCATTTAGGTAGTTACCTCTGGTGGTGCCGCACAAAGCATGTAAAAACAATGGTAATTTCTCTCTGGGTCAGAGACTTGGCAAACACGTGACCTTTCAAGAAGATATGTACGGATTGCGGCTCCAGAGATTTTCCAGTGCTTATCAAATTGGATCTCTACAAATTTACCAAAACGACTGGTACAAGCGCCACCTTTTATAAGTTTAAAGAGAAAAGGGAAAGATAATAGTAAAAAGGGATAAGAGAAATGTATCTAGCTAGTAGAAGAAAGAGTTGACATATATTTCACCTTGAATTGTTGTTTTTGACAGTTTTGGCATTCCCAAATGCCTCCAAGACTGGGTTGGACTGAGGAAGTGGAAACATTACACTTCATAACTAAGTCAAAACGTAATCACATAATATAAATTATATAATATAAGAACTCAACTCTCCCACATGAGTGGGTCATTTTCCTATTAAACTCACCTCCAAGACCTGTTGTTCAACTGTTCTTCCTTCTGTACCTGATCTGCCCCCCATGAACGCTAGATATCTCATGAGCATTTTTGTTGTCTCTGTTTTACCGGCACCACTCTCCCCACTAACCAGAATTGACTGGCTTTCTTGTTCATTTATCATTGCCCTGGTGTGTGGAACTAGCCATTTAACTATATTTTCTTACCAATATGCAATATCATTAAGCATGGTGTCTGAGATGACATGATGGAACAAAAGTTTGCACTGCTTAAATACCTGTAACAAGTGTCTGCAACAGCAAAAAGGTGTGGACTCAGCTCCCCAAAACCAGCTCCTTTGTACTGCTCCATCATGTGGATGTCATACAAGTGTGGCAGTCTCCGGAATGGATTCACGGCTATTAGAATGTTCCCAGTGTAAGTCTGCTTATGTTATATCATTGGTTGTTAGACAACCAGTTCTTTTTACATCAATATTATCTACTTTCAAAGGCCAATACTTCATTGCATATGTGGTATTCATAAGGTTACTTGACTCACATATATCTCATTGAGAGCAAACCGACAGGATAGGTTATGCAGGACTCCCGGCTCATGGAGGTAAGCCAACTTAGTCATATCGTCAACCCCTGCTGGTGGCGCTTCTGCGTCTTTTGGGTATATTCTGGAAATGTCTGTAACTATCTGAAATTGAAGTAAGTGCTAGCATTAGCCAATATACATACCTTTTATGCAAGTGTACTTGAGACGTCAATACTTTGGAGTTTGGACTTCACACGATCAGAACATTAGAGGTGGTCTGATCACTAAACAATACAAAGAACGTAGTAAATTCAATGCACTTAGATGTTTTGAAAAATATAAAATGTGTGAGATGACATCAGGTCCTTTCTGTTTGAAAGGAATGGTCATGACAATCATCAGCTGGCTAGAGTTTCTTCATCTTCTTTTTGCAGTGGAAAAGCAGCGGATAGTCTTAGCTGGACTATTTGACTCCACGAGCAGGCAAATTAAACTTAACTCACCGTTCAGATTGCTGCAGAGGTGTTTGAATTTAAAGTTGCAAACCGAGATTCAAAAAAGAAAACACACCACACAACAATTTACAATTGAAATAAATAGATAGACAAGAAAAAAATTGGTTTACATATTAAGCATACTGGTTCAGCTTCTTTAAATACCTTGCATAATAATTTTCAGCTTCAGAATGTTCTTTCATGTTCCCCTAATCTCATCTAATCTTCTTTCCATCCATCAATTCTGTTCTGATAATGATTGTAGGTTTATATTTTATGCTAATTCTTTCCAATTCCAGGAGCTCAGGGAAAATCCTATACCATGGGATTTGTGAGAAAGGTCTTTATGCAGTCCAAAGTTTTGCTAGTACCTCTCTCTTGCTCCCACTTCTGTTGCTTACTTGGGGAAACGAGTCTCTCAGTCTCTTTGGCATGACACATTGAGGCATCCCTCCTCCAATTCAGTTCTGCAACATATGCTTGCTTCTGTTTCTAGCCCAGTAGGTTTAAAGGACCTTGGGTCTGTTTGTAAGCATATATTGCCTTCATGGAAAATGTCACAACTTTCTTTTCCAATTTCAAAATCTGTAACTACTTCTCCACTCCAGCTTATTCATAGTGATGTTTGAGCCCTGCTCCAGTTGTACCAGTTTCAGGTTTAAGTACTATATAGTGTTTGCTGACGATTTTAGCAGATATTCTTAGTTTTTTGTCATTTCAAAGCTTATGTTGAGAATCTTTTCTCAACTACTATTAAAGTTTATGTTGAGAATCTTTTCTCAACCCTTTGATCAATAAATCAGATGTTTACTCAGTTTTTTGTCATTTCAAAGCTTATGTTGAGAATCTTTTCTCAACTACTATTAAAGTTTTTCGGTCAGATGGTGGAGCGGAGTTTTGTAATAAACAATTTCAAACCTTATTTCTTTCTTCTGGTATCCAACACCAAAAATCATGCTCCTATACTCCTCAGCAAAATGGAGTGTCTGAGAGGAAACATAGGCATGTTGCTGATGTTAAGTTTGCTACCTTGTAAATTTGTAATAGCTTAGCGGTATTGTTCTACTATTCCGTTTTTACTGTCTTATCAGTTGAATGGTAGATCATCAAATGGCTGAGATCTATTTGTGTAAAACTTCTCTTAGGAGTCTATCTAAGACAAATATCCAATATTAGTTGTTTTAGTGGATCAATTCTAACGACTACTCTATATATAACTCTCTATGTTCTTCTTACTTTCTTTTTATCTAATCTGATGTGATATTCGAATCCAAAAACTGAAACTACCCTCACACTTATGTCTCGAGCCTCTCTTCCTACCAATTTCGGGTACCATGATGCTGCTACTGCAGCATTTTTCATAAACAGAATGCCCTCTTCTGTTCTTTGTGGTCTGTCTCCTTATGAGAAGCTGTTTCATCACAAACCTGAACCCTAAATCCTAAACACAATTTTTTATCATTTGTTATACCCTTGGTTATATGGGCTATTTGTGCTATCATATTGAAAATAGTTGTTTTCGGCAAGTGTACGTTTTTTGATGAATCTGCATTTCCATTTGCTTCCCATATGCCTTCTCACTCTACTTTTGCATCTACTCCTCACTCTCCACCTGATATTGTCAAGGCTTTTACTTCCTTTTCTTCTAGATCCCTCTTCAGTTTCTCCTTCGTCTCCGCAGTTTGCTATTCCTTCCTCTTCCTCTTTTGCTTCGTTTCTCTCTGCTCCGCAGCTTGTTGTTAGGCGTGCAGCAAAAATAAGAGAAGAAAATTGAATTCTTTTTGGGGCCCCACTTTGGTGTTTCTTGCTCCCTACATCACCTTTACTTGTTCCCTACTCCGCTCATACTTGCCCCCCAAGTCTTATACTCTATAAATAGGATTGTTGGGAAACCCTTAGATTGGGGTGTGTACGATTCTTTAGAGAAATTGAGCATTGTGAGCTTTTGGGTGTAATTGGGATTCTCTATTGAGAGATCGGCAGTTAAGATTGTATGTGATAATCAAGATGCATAGAAATTATTAAGTATAGGAAAATAGTTTTATTTGATTTAAGAAGGAAAAGGAGTTTTAACTTTTAAGGGATTTACTTTGTCTGGCGCTCCACCATCGTCAAACGAAATGGCTAATCTGGTGACACTTAGCATGTTTTAGGGGACAACGTTATTCAATAAAAATAAGACAGAAAAGATAACAACCTTAAGATCTTTTTTGTTTACCACGTGGGGTAATGCAATGCTTTTACAAGCATGATAGCAACACATAAGGATCAACAGAGGGTTCATTTCTGGTACTACCTCACTCAGGTCTTAGGTGTTAATTAACTAATAATGTATAAGGCTCAGAAGATGGCTTATATATTTATCTGGACTTTCATGTTCGTTTTCCTTTTCTTTTTCTTTAGATCCAAAATTTTCATATGTATAAAGATGGAGAATCTCTAGATGGTAGCTAGTATATGGTTTGAAATGCATATATAACAAAATTAATGGCTAATGCAATAACAAGATATGGAACCAATTGGAGTTCTCCAGTAAATTAATTGTATAGTAGATGATATTAGGAAAATTGTTAATTTCCAAATTCCAATATTATTGTGGGAGGTAACAGTGGCTTACAGTCTTCCCGTTTGCGGTAATAATGGTGGCATCTCTGCCATGGATTTCTTTGACTTGGCCATCAATCCACGCAACCTCTGAATCCTCTGCCCAAACATGTGATCCAACTATGATGTTTACCGAAGTTCCCTAGATCATCCAACAAAGTAAGAGAAGAAAGACAATTAATTAATATGTTTTCGAGAAAATAGAAAGAGACGCCAGTAAATTAGCATTGAAGAAGAAAATCTCATGACAAGGAAGATTACCATATCTCTCAAAATCTATGTGATATATGATCAAAATTCAAAATGGGAATGAGCAGAAACAGATGAAAGGCATTGTTTGCTGGAGAGAGGGAGAGAGAGAGAGAGAGAGAGAGAGAGAGAAAGATCATAGAGGTACCGTGTTCTTAAAGAATATTAAGGTGGTGGATTGTAATCCTTGAAGGTAGAAAATAATGTTAAAAAGAAATTCAAAAGCAATGGAAATGCCAGTGATACTAACTCACAAAGTAAAAGGTAGAGCAGCTAAGCTAGCCACCTTTTCCTCCCTCCCTGTCCCTCACTTCTCGTCAAACTTTTTTGCTCATTCCAAATAGCTAGGATGCTGACTTGGCAACAACCAAAGCCTATGGTCAATCGCTTAAGCCATACTACTCCAGCTGATACAACCAGGTAGGCAGGTACGAGTGTTTTGTTTTTTTGTTTAATGTCCCTTTGGATCTAAAAGCCCTTAGTTTTATTATCAAAAAGCTTGCTTCTTTAATTTGAACGGTCGTTGCTTAATCTTTTACATGAAAGAAGCTGGCTAGAGATTATTTGTTGTTATATATATATTCATAGATGTATATATGTCTTAAAACAGCTCTAGTAGAGTGAAAAAATCAGCCCACGTTGTTGAGCATTGCTCTTGTCAATTAATTTAGACGCCAAGCAGTGGCATATTATGAGATACCAGATGGCCTTGCCACGAATAAGTGGTAATTGACGTCCACGCATGTTATTGAAGGCCAATTTAGAGAACCTTGTTAATTTTAACAGGAGAAAAAAAAAAAAGAGAGAGAGGGAACCTTGCTGTAGAGCATGGGAGAAATTTATATGTATGGGAAAAATAAAAGAGCGGAAGAGGCCGGGAACGGTGAAATTCTAGTCAGAAGACAACGCATACTAGAATTGCAATCAAACAACCAGGCCAATTCTTTTGGCTGTGGGAACCTGACTGGTTTTGAATATTAAATTTTTTATTTTTTTAATACCT
The DNA here is from genome assembly GCF_963921425.1 of Dryas octopetala. NCBI lineage: Eukaryota > Viridiplantae > Streptophyta > Magnoliopsida > Rosales > Rosaceae > Dryas > Dryas octopetala. Next base: position 28,388,972 of record NC_141368.1, on the reverse strand, counting down.
TTCGAAGTGGGCGGTTGGGTGGACAGACCGACAGAGTAAGCAAGAGAATTTTTTTTCGTTGGACGGTTGATGCTGGTGGCAGATTTCTGCCCATGGACCATGGTCTGATGGTCATTGGCACGCGAAAAGGTCCTTAATTTGTTGTATGGTAGGGCCCTGAAAATAAAGAGAAGGTACGTTGCTCTCCACTTTCCAACCAGGCTTTCTTCATCATTCATGTCTTCCCATTTGTCATTCTTTAACGATACCATGTTGAGACTGTTGAGTAATGAGTATCATTAATCATCATTACTCTCGCTTATCAAACCTGTGTCTGATTTACATAGCCACATTGGACTAATAAAATTTGTCTATTAAACTATTTTTCTCAAATTTTTTTCTTATTTATTTCTAACAAATAAAATAGTTATACGATGCACAATCTATATAAAAATGTTTTTATGTATATACAAAATGTGAATCATATATCGCCGTATAGTATTCGAGTTCAAACCAAGTCCTCACAATCCATGTATTGACATATTATTCATATCTTATGAGCAAATTTAATAATTTTAACATTAATTTGTAAAAGCAAAGCAAGCTGTTGAGCTCATTTTATATATAATTTTTATCCCTAAATTCTTACATTTTTGTCTATTTCTTTTAGAAATTTTTAGTGTTTTAATTCTTATTTTTATTATCTAGTCAATTAGTGGGTTTATTAGTTTTAATGTTTTAATGTTTTATTAAGTTTTATTTTATTTTTAAGTAGTGTATTTTTATTTTTGTAGGATGTGAAATGGGAATCCCAAAAGAAATAAAAGAAGAAAATGGCCCAAAATAGAAGAAAATGGAGAAGCCCATATTACCTGGCCCAGCCCAGTGGAAGCCGAACAGCCACTCACCCAGCAAATGGCCCAGCCCGCTTCATCTCTCTCTCTTTCCATCAGCAGCCCGGCCCAGCCCGTGCTCCCTTTCCTTCCGCCCAAATCAAATGATTTGATTAGTATTAGCTCCAGCCAATCACACGACGACACGTGGCCCAGCTGCATCTCTTCTTCTGCCCATCAATTGTTGTTGATTAATCAACCCAGCACCCACTTGGACGATGCCACGTGGCCAGCTATTTCTCTTCCGCCCAGCAGCCGCAATTCCTTCATTTTGATTAATCAAACCCATGTGAGCCGAGCCGCTTCCAAGCTGCCAAACATTGAGCTGCTTCTTCTCTTCTCTCTCCCACCCATTTCAATGCAGCCGGTGCCTCCAAGCCAGTCGCAAGCCGCCTTCTCTTTTCTTCCGCCTCTTCATTAATCTTGCTCTCCTCCATTCATGCGTCGCCACGTGTCCAGACTTCTCCAGCTGATTCCAGATTGTTCCAACGCCTTTTGTGCGTGTGCTGATCCTCATTAGCTGTCACCAGCTCTCCCCCTTTCTGATATTTTATACCCTAAGTTTTGCCTATATAAGGAAACACTCAGCCCCTTTACCACATCTTTTACTCTAGAATTTTAATTTCTGCCTTTTCTAGTATTTCTCCTAGGATTTCTCTCTCAAGCCATTGGGCTATGATATTTGAGAGAGAATAGGAATGTAACTCTCTTACAATAAAATTAATGAAAGTTTAATATTATGTCTCTCTTCTCTCTTCTTCTAATCTTCTATTTACTTTATGCCATTTATTTTATGTAGTTATTTACTTTATTATTAGTAGAGTTATTTATTTTATTGTTCTTTAAATTCCATGTTCATTTACTTCTTTCTTTATTTTTATTTAAGATATAAGAACATGTGTGGTCACTAAACCCCCTTACCAAGGTAAGGGGGAAGCACCATCATAAACATTATTAAATGAGGTATTTATGTTAATTTTTCCCCTTGTTTAAGATTCTACAAGCTCTAGATTTTGATATTAAAATGAGATAGAGATCTTCTTTCACCCATAATGTCATATATTATGGGTTGTTAGATCCTCTTTCCACATTTTAGCTTTATGGTTAATTGTTCTAAACACAAACTTTTTGAACTCTAATTGTTCCTTAGTTTTGGTTCACTTGAGTTGCTTAAAATTTGTACTTTCTAAGCAAAATCAAGATCTACCATATAAATCTTCAATTCATGTGCTTAATTCATTTTCATCTTTGTAAGAGGGCATCAAGTGACTCTTGGGTGCCCTCCTTTTTGGGAAAATTACTAAAAATCTCATTTAATATGTTCATAACTGGTGTGGAACCCTAAACCTTGGTTCTTATACCATTGTTTAGTTTCTAAAACCAAAAAGTTGTTATTTTCTTTTCTAGATTTAATTTTTCAATTCTTGCATCTTTATTTACCTTAATCTCTTTCCATCTACTTTATTTGTTTTTTTTTATAATTTAGTTGCATTTTATTTTAATTTGACTGACAAATTAACAAAATTTTCAAACTAGGTTAGCTTTAAATTAACTTAAGTTTAAGTTTAGTGTATCGTTTTTTTATCACTCCTTGAGGTTTGACCTCGTTAATATACTACTAGACTCGTATATTTGCGAGTAAATAAAATTTTACAACACAAGCAAAAATATACCTGTTAGTGTGTAGCCTCTAAGATTGTTCATCTGCTTGGTTAACATAGTCCTTGTCTCTCTTTAAATTTAAACCATCCATGTACAATCAAACAGCTCATGGTACAGTGGAAAAAAAAAAAAGAAGAGAAAGTACATTTTTGGTTCATGTTCTTTTAATTTTAGAAATTTTAATTTCGTATTTTCATTACGTTTGCAATTAGGTCCAAACTATTAGCTTAATTTATTTTTTAGACGGACATATGACGTGACAACGCATATGAATGAATATTTTAGACATTTCATAATTAATGCAATCTAAATAAAACAATTTAAAAAGTTAAATAAAATATAATTAAAAACAAAAAACAAAAACTTAAATAATTAAGAAAAAAAAGACATGTGTCTAAATGTGATTGGGCAACGTCACTCGATTAAATGAGTTATACTAATAGATTATTTAAAATGTCCAAAATATTCCTGTTACGTCATATTTTTGCCAACAATTTAAACCTAATTAATGATTTGGAGCCAAATGCAAACATAATAAAAGTACGAGACTAAAATTTTCAAAATTGAAAGAACTGAACCAAAGTGAAAACTTCGTTAAAGTACAGGGACTAAAAATGCACTTTGGCAAAAAAAAAAAAAAAAAAAACAGCTCATACTACACCACATCAGCATCTTCATTATTTAACTCGAAAAAAATAAAAGTCCAAAGAGAAAAAAGAACTCACCAAAACTGACGTGGAAAAGTTAACCCCGTGACTCTTATTTTGGTTTTTTTTTTTTTTTCTTGTCATCTTCTTGCCTGAACCACATTCTGTCTTTCTCTATGTTGTCCTTCTGCATCCCTTTCTGTTTCCACTATTTCCAACCATGACCGATATGTATTCTATAGAAGTAACCTTTGCCCATATCTGTCAAGTTTGGTTTGGTTTATAAATTTCCACAATTCCAACTAACAATGAAAGAACCCAAGCGGAAGAAAATATATAGTGGGTAATTTTAAACCCCCTAACCAACCTAAAAGTTTCCCTAAATCCCTACCCATCTAGAAACTCTCCCAAAACCCCCTAAAACTTATAATACCTTTTTTACCCTTCTGACGCACTCTGTTGCGTGTGCTAACGCTCTCTGACGCGCGCTGACGTGGATCAGTGAAACTAAATTTCAGAAATTCAATTACACTAAAATTCAATTACCCTAAAAAAAAAATATAATTTTACATTATTATTAACTAGAATAAAAAATAATACACTATTATTTTCTACGAAAAAATAATAATAATTACACCTTTACTTGACAAAAATAACAATTATATCAATTCAGTGTTTCACTAGAGAATAAATTCAATTTCAGTGAATTCAGTTTCAGTGCATTCATTAAATTCAAATTCAATTACACCTTGACTTGAAAAAAAAAAAAACAATTACATCAATTCAATTTCACTAAAAACTAAATTCAGTTTCATTAAAAACTAAATCACTGATACTGAATTCCTAAAACAGAATTCAGTAACCTAAAACCATAAAACTAAACTGAATTCATTGAAATTAAATTAAATTAAATTTCAGTGAATTCAAATTCAGTTTCACTTAATGCACTGAAACTGAATTTAGTGAAACTCACACCCTAAGCTATGTCATCGGCGTCCACATCTCCGATCTCAAACTCAAACCATAGACTACACCGTTGTCGTCCAGATTTCGAATATTCGACCACCTCACATGCGCCGAGTACACGACTCATAAATGAATCACCTTTTTCACTTCTCCCAACCATGCAATGAACTCTGGTCCTTTGGTCCTATACAACAGTAATCACCAAAAACGTGAGGCTGCCTAGATTTGTTTCCACCTGCAAATTTGATTCATAATTAATATGCATTTCAGGACCACAATTTCATTCAGAATTCATCTAAAACTCACAGTTGAAACTGTTTCATAAACTGAAACTATTTAATCTCAATAAAATTCCCTAAAACAAACCAAAAGATCCAAACTTTTAACAATTTTCTTCCTTTTTATATCTTTCTCCACAACCAAATAGAACTCCCAATAGTTCAAAAAAAACAAGTAAAAAAAAAAAAGCAAAGCGCAAGCTCTCATTTTTCCAACAAAACCAAACACAGTGAAACTGAATTTCTGATATTGAAGATTGAAGCACCCTCATTCAGATATTCATTGTTAAAAGCAAACATTTAGATACAAATAGTACATAAAATGGATATGCTCAGACTTCATACACCTATATTAATAAATATAAAAGCAAACATTTAGATACCATTAGTACATAAACATGTTTCCTCACCTGCTTCGAGTACATCAGTATTTTGTCAAATTCCCTTCTCTCAGCAAAAGGTACAACAACTTTTGGAGTTGCTTTGGCTTTAATATATATTTTCAAAGCCAAATCATTTTCAACAGTCTACAAGGAAAAGATCAGAGACATTAACATAAATTACAAATCTGAAAGTTAGGCATGCTAAATATGCATAAATTGAAATTGCGAAGCAAACCTTCACAAGATCTCTTAGTTCCTCCTTACATTCCAGTTTGTCCTCTGCCACCAGTTTTCCAAAAGGTTCTTCTTGTTCTGGTTCACAACAAGACGTGATAATTCCAATGACTCCAGTGACTTGAGCTTCCCTATTGTCAAGAGTGTCCCAAAGTACTGCAACAAAGGCGGTGTTTGCCCGGTTTGGACAGGAACACTCTGCAACATAAAGGAGAGAACAAAAAACAAAATTATTAAAGCATGAATCGAAGCCAAAAAAATGAACAAAATCAGGTCTTAATTGCCACCACTTGTGGCAGAGCCGCCGCAGTGGCCGTGAGGTTCAATTTGGGGTTTCTTGATTCATCAACAATTGGACCAATCTAAACACATATAATTGAAAAGCACAACGATGAGAAGAAGATGGGTACCTGACTCGACGGAAACTGTTACCGGAACACAGAGATCGCCGACAAGGATGTCGCCGGCTTCTCTCCTTTGAAACGACGAGCCTAGGGGTCGTCCAAATCTTCTGATGGCACCAGTGGACTCAGGACGAAGAGAGGAAGCCATCCATGGCGGTCCGGCACCTCGTCGTTGCCGGAATCAGCGGATCTCCAGCGAGGGAGCTCGGGTCTGCCTAGACCCGATCCTGCGTGGACGCTAGCTTTCATGGCGAGTGGAGCATGCGCCAGCGACAGCCACGTGGAGAGAGAGAGAGAGAGAGAGAGAGAGAGAGAGAGAGAGAGAGAGAGAGAGAGAGAGAGAGAGAGAGAAGAGTCTGATTTGTGAGTGAGTCTAATATGATTTGTATTACAATCAATGAGAGAGATTAAAAAAGGGTAAAACTGGAATATTAAAAAAATAGGGGTCAAACTATTAGTTGACTAGGGGGTTTTGGGAAAGATTAAATGTCCAATAGGGGGTTGGGAAATAGTTTTATTAAGGGTGGAGGTTTATAAATAATCAAGCTCAAAGTAGGGGATTTTAAATAGTTTACTATATATATATCAACAATCAATAATCCGAAAAATAAAATAACTATGAATTCCATAATCATATGACCTAGGCTCTAATAACACTGTTAGAAATAATGGCTAAGGATTGATCATAATAATAATTATTATAGAAAACACAGCGGAAAGAATAAATTAAAATTTTTCTCATCAAACCCAATACCTAGGATACAATCATATGCATATATGAAATTCAAATAACGAATAATAATAAAGACATACCTTCTTTTGTTCGTCGATAGAGCTATTCTTGTCCATGGTGGCTTCTTCTACTCTTTTGATTCACCAAAGCACCACAATGTCGTGCCTCTAAGAAATAGTCCACAAGTTAAGTGATCAATTAAGCAAGGTAGATGAGAGAGATGATTGGGAGTGCTATCTTCCTTCAACTCTCTTTTCTCTCTATGTGAGTTCTATCTTTGTTTTCTGCTCTTTCACAAACACACAGTAAATAAAAGAACGTACTTCTCAAAGTCTGAACCTTATGTGGACTCTTTCGTTTTTAACTGATGATAAATAACCTTTATTTATATTGTTATTAGGAAATCAAATTTCCCAAAGTCCAAGGGGTACTGGGTAGGAGGGGGGGGGGGAAGTAGGTTGTTGGGATATTTCTATTTATTTCACATTTATCCAAAAATAAATTACCAAGTCAAACTTGGTTGATCAGACTTAGGTTGATGATTTTATCCAAACCATTTACTAAGTCAAATATCCCAATTATATATATACCTACATATATATATATATATATACCTACATATATATAATTAAAATTTTCATAATATAAATATCTCATCTTAATTATTACGGGTTTTGCTTAAATCCAACTTACTTGGGCTTTACGCATTGCATAGGTACGACCCAAATAATAATTATAATTACAAGCTCAAATCCAATTTGAACTTTAATTAATTATTCTCAATAAATAATTTCCAACCAAATAATTAATTAATCTCATCAATTAATTATATTTTCCATCTATGTTCTATTGCTTGGTCATCAACCTTATATAGAGTATGACCTCTTAGGTTCTAATTCTTCTAGCAGTGGAATATATCGTTTTCCATTAGAAACACTTCTAAAATAAGAATAATTAATAAAAAGTATTTATTAATTAATTATAGCTTATATACTGGGCCTCCTTTTCTTCTATCTCCTTCTTCTTCTTCACATTTCATTTCTTCTTCTCCTTCGGCCACTCCGATCCCTATCCTCTTTCCATATCATTCTCACCTTCCCCTCCTCTTTTTTTTTATTTTTTTTTATTTTTTTTTTATGTGTTTGATTATTGGGTATGGCTGGGTACGGGTGGGCTAGGTTTGGGTTCGGGTTGGGGCTGGGTTCAGGGTGGGGCTGGGTTTGAGTATGGCTGGGTTTGGGTTGCTGGGTGTTTGGCTTTTCTGTGAAGGAAGGGAGGGTTTTGATTAAGGGGTTTTGATTTCTAAGTTTTTGTGATTTTTTACTCTTTACAGGCAATCTTGGATCTGTTTGGTGTGGGGGAGGCTGAGATTTTGGAGAGTAAGTCTTATTCTTAACAACAATCTATTGGGTTAGTGTATCGTTTTTTGTTTTTTGAATTAACTCAATTTAGTGTCTTTCAACAGGCAACATAAAACAGTGCTTAGACGAAAATTGCAACGATCGACGTTGCGATAACTCACAGAATTAAGTGACAAGACTTTTCATGAGTGGTTCAAGGTTCATGTCAATGTTGAATATACAGCTAATCCTATGTCAATATTTGAGGATTTACGTTGGTTAGCAAATGGTCGTGATATAACTGTGAAGAGATATAAGAGTTATGTCAGCTATGGTTTTAGATTCCGAGTAAAATATGTGGATGATAAGACAACCGATTGACACAAATTAGACAATCGATTGACACAAATTGGCAAGTGTTATATGTTGTTGATCCAATTGACACAAATTGGAATGTCGTAGTTAAAACACAACCGAGAGATCTTTTTGACGTGCTTGAGGATGGAGATGCAGTTGATCGATCACTAGGCCACACAACATCTAGATGATCAAGTGTTTGACAACGAGGAGATGGAGACTAGGATTGGCGTGGATGGGACGCATGTTAATGAAAGCTTACCTTTGCTTAATGAGCTTGACATTGCGGGTGAAGATGAGCTTGATGATGATCTTGAATGACAAATGTAATCACTTATTTTGTGTTTTAGTGTTTTTTTATCTTTTGTGATCACTTATTTTGTGTTTCTTATGAACTCTTGTGTAATATTGTTTTTACATAGTGGATATCTTTTATGTTGGACTAAGTCCCGTGCTTTTACCTTTCGAGGGTTTTCCATATTAAAATAAATCCTTGTGTTGATTTATTAATTATTCACACACGTTTATTATATTATGCATTGGAAATTCATTAATTAGATGAGTAGTTCGGAGGGTAATATGGACCAACACTTGGAAGAAGGTGGTACTCACAATGTGCAAGGTACTTTATTTGTACTTAACTTATTACCATTTATTTTATTAATGAACCCCCAATTATTATTTTTTAATATAATCGTTTAATTATCATCGTGCAATTCAACCCCCTAGGAAGGGTCATGGTCTAGGAAAGAACCTTGGGGTGACACTCCCAATAGAAAAGAATATTGTGCTTTTGATGATAAGGGTAGAATCATTAGCAAAAATTAGGCAAAATTTCCTCACCTATTGACCAAGTTGGTGAAGGACCTTCCACTCAAAAGGCAATGGAAAGATGTGGATGGAAATCTGAAGTTAGTGGCGCGGGATCGTTTATGGGTAATAATAAATTGCTTAAATTTTGAAGTTTATTAGTATTTAAATATTGACAAGTCTTATTACATTTTGGGTGTAGGGAACCATGATATTGAGCGAGGAAGATCAAGCTAGGATGCCCGTCATTAGAGACACAACTTAGAAGTTGATGGAGAAAGCGTGGAGAGACAATAAAGCAGAATTGAAGCGCGTTCACTATACTCCACATATGGGCACCGAGGAGTGGTTAGTATGTCCGAATCATGTGCGTTAGGAGGATTGGCTTGAGATGGTAGCGTATTGGGATAACCCAAGAACCCAAGTATGACATAATAATAAATTGTTGATCTTATAATATAGTTATTGCATAATTGCTTTGGTATTGGTTAATTGCATGCTATTTTTTCCTAATTTTGTAGGAGATTGCGGAAAAGAAAAAACAAAATAGAGTTGCACAAACGATGAACCACACAGGTGGAACTCAGAGTTTTGCAGTCAATCGACATAATTATGTAAGTAAATTAATCAAATTTATTAAAATCTTATTTAAATTTTATACATTTAGGGTTTTCAATTCTTAGAGGAATTAATTATTGTGTTTATGGATTACATAATAAGTTCCAAGAGCATGGACGTGAGCCCGACATCATCTCCTTTAAAAAAAAAAAAAACATACCCGTAAGGATGAAAGAAGGTCTTGGGTTGATGCAGCATTTTGTATATATCTATTTTTAAGACTTATTCACACCACTTGTGAAAATTAAATGTTTTCATTTTGTCACTCGAACTTCATAATGTTATTGTAAAAACTCCATTCCGTCAACTTCATCCAAAAATCTGTTGAAAGAGTTGGTGTGGCACATATGTGTCACTCATTGGACCCAGAACCCACCATGTAGACAAAAAATTATTAAAAAATTACTCTAATGTTAAAAAAAAAATCAACTAAAGAAAAAACAAAAAGATCCAGTACCCACCCTCCCCTTTCTACCCCAACCCACCACCTACGCCTCCCTTCCTCATCGTTGGTGGCACCTCCCACCGTCGGGGACTTTCCCTCCTCTCTCCTCTCTCTTTCCATATCTCCGACTCTTCCCTCCCTCCCACCGCTGGGCGGAGGCTTGGGCTGCTTGTCAGAGCAGTGTTGCAGGGTATGGTGCTTGGCTGCTATGACGAGGTGGTAGAGGCGTGGGTGCTAACTGCGCGCTGGGCTTGCGGTGGCAAGGCGAGCCTCGGGCTGGTGTGCAGCAGCGGCGTTGAGCTCGGAGGCGGCTGCTTGATGTGAGCACAGAGAAGGCTGAGCTCAATGGTGGCGCTGCTTGGCAGAGGTGCTGCGTACGGAGGCACTGAGGTCGGGCTTGGCTGTGGCAAACCGGCACCGGGAGTAATCAAAATAAGACATGCACCGGCATGAACTTCATCAACCATCTTCCCCTAAAGTGAAGAATCAGAAATGTCTCGGGAGTAAAACAAGACATGTTCATGGAAGGTGACATCCATGGTCACATAAAACTTGTGAGAAGACGGGTGAAAACACCAGTAGCCTTTATGAGAACCACTATAGCCAACTAAAACACATTCTAAGGCACGAGAATCAAGCTTAGATTGTTGGTGTGAGTGCAAATGAACATAAACTACACAACCAAAAACCTTAGGCTCTAAGTGGAGAACAGAAGGCAAAGAGCAAAAATCAGATAAGGCATCCAATGGCCGCCTGAAGTCTAAAACACTGGAAGGTGTTCTGTTGATTAAGTACACAACAAAATTTAAGGCATCGCCCCACATGTGAGATGGTACATGGCCTCTAAGAAGTAGAGATCTAGAAACCTCCAAAAGGTGTCCGTTCTTGCGCTCAGCCACCCCATTTTGTTGGGCAGAGTGAGGACAAGATGTTTGATGGAGAATGCCAACAGAATGTAGAAAATCTGTTAATTCCCTATTAACATACTCTCCACCATTGTCTGATCGGAGAACTTTTATAGAAGAATCAAACTAAGTTAATATCATCTGATGAAAAAGTTTGAATATGGTGCACACATCACTTTTATTCCGCATAAAATATATCCAGGTCACTCTTGTACAATCATCAATAAACGTAATGAACCAACGCATTCCATTAGTTGTAGAGAGTGAGGCAGGTCCCCAAACATCCGAATGTATTAATGAAAAAGGAGTGGCACCTCTAGTACTACTTGGATAAAAAACCGTACGATGGCTTTTGGACAAAACACAAGTAGCATGGGAAAAATTTGAAATATTATATCCAGTAAATAATTTAGGAAATAACCTCCTAAGATAGCCGAATGATAGATGACCCAGTCGCTGATGCCACAACCAAATCTTTCGCTTATTCTCCAAAGAACAAGTACTATCATGATGAACAATATTACCACCACCGTCTGATCTTGTGAAACCACAATCCAGTTAGTACAATCCACCCCTTCGTTTACCAGTGCCAATCGTTTCCTTGGTATTGATGTCCTAAAAAACACAATGAGTGAGAAAAAAACTGGGAATATAATTATAAGATTTGGTTAATTGGCTGACAGATAAAAGGTTACAATTAAGTGAAGGTACAAACAAAGTGTCGGAGAGAGATAAAGAAGAGGTTAACAAAACGGTACCAACTCCAATGACTGGGGAAGATACTCATTGACATTAATGATAAAGGACTTTGGACAGTTAGAAGACATACGCTGGAACAAATAGCGATCACAAGTCATATGATTTGATGCACCTGTGTCAATTATCCAAGTACTATCACATGTAAATTCCGGAGTACTCAAAGCATAATTGAATGTACCTGACGTGGCAATGAAGCCGGAAGCAGTGACAAAATTTCTTCTGGGAGCCGGCTCTTCCACTTTGGAGACAAAAGTTGTCGAAGATGACTTCTTAAGAGTAATCAAGGAAGATATATCCCTTTTTTTTCTTTTCTTTTTTCTTTTCTTTTCTTTTCTTTTAAATAAATATAAACATAAATAAATATAAACATCAGATATATATTAATCAAACATATTAAGGAAACTCAGTAAGATATACCGAGCTGTGCGGGGCAGAAGATGAAGACCGACTTTGATGAACAGGCAGACTTCTTCTGACAGTGGAACCGGAGGATCGGCAAGACTAGGGGTGTGATTTGGATTGGAAAATCTGAATCCGACCGATTCTAATCCGAAAATTTTCAATTTTGGAACGTCCGAATCAAATCTGAAATCCGAAAATGCCGAATTCTGAAAATTCCGAAAAAGGTTGGATTAGAATTGGAATGTATCTATAAATTCTGATCCAATCCGAAATTTTTCAAAGGCATTCCGATTCGATATTTTTGAAATTATTGCAATTTATTCCGTATTTATATTAATATTATATCATTTATTTAGTTTTTTACTATATGTTTCATTAATTTGTTATTTGTTTCAAACATACACATACATATATATTAAAAAAAAATAACTAATACTATTAATATAAACATATGTATATTATAAATATATGTGTATCATAATAACGTAAATGCTAATAAAAGCACCCACATTTTTTGTACGAGTAATTACTAATTTTTTTTGTTTATTTTTACTAATAACAAAAAGTAACGTGAAGATTCCGATTTTTTATCTGAAAATTTCGAATTTTTATCCGAAAGTTCTGAAAATGTGATATTCCGAAAAAAATTCAAAAATTCCGAGAGATCTGAAAATTCCAAATTGGAATGAGATGTTGAAATTCCGATTTTTTGGAATGGAAATTGGAAAAGAAATTTCATTCCGAAATTTTTTGGATTGGAATTGGAACACCCTATTTTCGATCCGATCCGTCTGAAACACACCCCTAGGCAAGACTCAAGGAGGCATCGCAAGTGTGAGCAGTGCTGATTTGAGCAGTGCGCGCGGGTTGCGAATCACGACAATCATGGCGAATCGTGAAGACTGGTCGAAGGATCGCACAGAGAGCAGCAGTGGCACAAAGGACATGTGCACGACAATGCAGAGTTGCGTCGCGACGGGCTGGAGTTGAGCAGCCGATTCGCAGGCGCGCGGTGGTGTGCTACAGACCTAATCTGCGACACCACATCACGGGCTGGGCGCGGCTGGGGTCGCTAGCTGCAGTGGTGGCAGGCCGTGGTGGATTGCGGCAAAGGTCGCAGTAGGCTGGGTCAGCCAGCGGTGGCTGAAAGTGTTGGGTAGAACACCTTGGTCTGGGTAGAACTATGCTCACACACCCAGAACAAGGTCAGTATAGAACTTTGGATTTTATGGATAAATCACTAACCAATTTGATCAAGAAACACACCTAAAGTCTAATAACAAACTCTGATTCCTACGATAAAGGAGAGGAAACCAGAGGTGGCTCTGATACCATGCTAAAATGCTTTAGGAGAATAATTTTCTGATACTGTATTCATCTTCAAAAGGAGGTATAAATAAGATGTTACAAAGTACATGGAAAGTTTACAAGGTTAACTCTCCACCAACCATCATGTGTTTACAAGGTCACAAATCCCATAAATCCCTCTAATCCTATTAATTACAATCTCATGAATTCCTCTACAATTATGATAAGATGACGCATGCCAACAGCAGCAAGCTCCAATCATAAAGTTGTTTTTTTTTTTTTTTTTTTAATGCTTTAGATTAAGGTAGGTGAAGTAGATGAGAAACGGGAAAAAGACGGCTTTGAAGAGAAAAGAATTTTCTCATCTCATCTCAGAGTCCACGTACGGAAATCTCTAAGGATGTGGCTGGAGAAATTTTGGAGTTTGGTATTTATATTTACACTCAAAAGTCTATGAAACTCTATCATTTAGTTAAATTTATGAAAGTCAATGACTTTTTGAATACTAGGTGACTTTTATAAAGTTCTTAAAAATTCTGATTGAATACCACTTGACTTTTATGAAATTCATAAAAGTTTTAGTTAAATATAACTTGACTTTTATAGACTATTTAAAAATCTATATTGAATACAACTAAATTTTCAAATTCCATTGAATTCTAGACCGAACACACCCCCCTAAACAATGCAAATCCATGGGAGAATTAGTGATGGATCAGCTTTCAATTAATAATTATATTCATGGTCAAGTCCAACTGCTGATGACATCTATTACAACATGCAAAACTTAAAGGTTCAGCTCTAACAAATTAATAACAAATATGCTGTGGGGCTGCCTTGCAGGGGTGGAATTACTAAACTGGAAAGAGAGGTTGGTTTGGAAAAGCCTTTATACTCTTCATTAGTACGTATCAGATTTTCCTCTAGGCTGCATTTAACATGTGCATGACTTTACCTAATTAAAGCATAACCAACAAGAATATCTCCCATGTTTGATGTTCCCCTGTTTTGTAAGTGTAGGCGCAACGGATTTTATTTTATTTTATTTTCCCAAAGCAAGTGAATGATATGATGTACGTAGCTAAAAAAAATAAGCAAATTTACCTCACCACTATTTAGGCTGGGCGGCTACCTCTACATTTATTAAACCAAATCCATCTCAACCCAAATTCTCTTCTTTTTGTGACCCAAATAACCTAGATAAATTATTATTTTATCTTTTACTTATTATCTTTGGATAATAAATAATTAAAATTCAAACAGAAACAAATAAATGATCTGAATCCATTCAGCCCATCAAAGCTAGAATTGCTTAAATTTACATTTGATTAATTCACCGCGCATTTTCCATTTGTAAGGAATAAGTAGTATATATGGTAAAATTACTTAATTAACCCAGTCTGATAATGTATAAAACTGAGTTTAGCTTGTGCACAATGATAATGCACATATAATATTTTTTTTTGGTTAAAAGGGCAGATGCACATATAATATTGCTTTATAGAGATAGATGCAAGATTGCTCCAAAAATGAAGAAGAGGTAGATGCAAGACAGCCAACACTTACCGGCCCGCATGTAAGTTTATTTCGTTGAAAAATCAAACAATGGGGCCTTGTTTGGTTTTCAATAAATATTTTGTGAGTAAATTCAGTATATATTCTTTCCTTACCACATAGTTTATCCTGTTTGGTGAGCATACTAATAATTAATTAATTATATGGTTGCCACAATAATGCCAAAGGAGTAGATGCTGTATGACCAAGAATGAAATTTCGAAAATTTCGCCGAAATTTTCGTTTTTGGGGAGCCCCGAAATTTTATAACATACCCATTAATTTTCGATAATTTTTCGGCGAAATTTTTGAAATTTCACTTAAATTTCGGCCGAAATTTCGAAGCTGCCACACGTGTATTTTTGTAAACTTTCGACGAAATTTCACCTAAATTTCGGCGAAATTTCACCCAAATTTCGTCGAAATTTCAAACCCATCCATTTTTAACACTTCCCAGCCCCTCCCCTGGCGACTTTTCTGCATTTCCCAGCCCTCCTCCGGCGACTTTTCTGCATTTCCCAGCCCTCCTCTGGCGACTTCTCTGCATTTCCTAGCCCCCCCCCGGCCGGCTTCCCCCCGTGACCCCAGAACAGAGATCGACGGCGAAAGAGAGTGAGGTGACGGAGATGCAAGGGAGAGAGAGGGAAGAGAGAGAACTGAGAAACAAAGATGAGGAAGAGAGAGAGAGAGAGAGAGAGAGAGAGAGAGAGAGAGAGAGAGAGAGAGAGAGAGAGAGAGAGAGAGGAGCAGGGGCACAACATTGAGAAAGGAGTGAAAAAGATATGTATATCACTGTATGACTAGGGTTAAGTGGTTAACTGGTAGTACAGGAATAAATAAATAATATAGAATATTAATGCTTTAAATCAAATCTTGGTGGAGGATGATTCAGGCGAACCTATCCATCTGGTTAGTGTTGAGTGGTTAACAAATATAATATAATATACTCAAAAAGCTTATTCAAAGGCTAGCTGTAAGCCTTTAAGCGGGTGGGTATTACTTTTTTTTTTTGGCCATCAGCATATTGGCTATTAGTATTACAAATTGGTGGAAGTAATAGCCTAATAGGTTTTATAATTTTTTAGAGTTCTAGAGTTTTAGGAATATCGAGTATAAAAAATTTAATAATAAAAAAATATATATAAACTAAACAACTATATAAACATAATTATATAATTTTTGTACCAAAAAAAACATAATTACATAATTTATGGGTATTAACTAGTTTAATTAAAAACTTTGTACTAAAAGTCTAAAACTATATACATTATATATTTAAATCTGTTTTTTTGTCAGACATTAGGGTATTAAAAATGTAATAAAACCTAATTAAAAGTTTAAAACAATATAAACTATAATATGGTTTTTTTTATTTAGAAAAACTATAATATGGGTTTAGTAATTTTATATAAGTTTATAAACTAAATATCACTATGGAGTATTTAAGTTTATAATTTTATATAAGTTTGTAAGTATATAAGTTTAATATAATTTAGGGTTTAGGGAGTGGTTTATTGTTGATGGTTTATGGTTTTGGAGGTAGGGTTGAGTAAATTTAATAATATACGGTATAGGGTATATAGAGAGTATAACCTTATAGGGTATATAGAGGGTATAGCCTTACATGGTCTAGGGTATATGGAGGGTTATAGCCTTACATGATATATGGTATATAGAGGGTATATAGTTTAGGGTTTAGGGTATGAGGTGTTATTTATATCATTATTAATCAGTGACCCATTTTTCTAATAGTATTTGCATTCAGCGCGCATTATATTCACCTTATATCACATGAAACCTACTATATATTTGGTTTCTTCAATATTTTTTATCTATGTAGTAGATAGTATGTTAAATAAACATATGGTCAAGTTTCATTCAAAATTTCCGTATTTTGATAGTAATTTACGTCGTTTTTGTCTAATTTTATCGAAATCGAAATCGAAATTTTAATCGAAATTTCTGCGAAAATTTCCATCGAAAATTTCCTCGAAATCGAAATTACACTCCTTGGATACTGATCGATGGAGTACTCTCTCTCTCTCAGAGCCTCTCGTACACGATAATCCCTCTTAAGAAAGCAGCTTGGTGTAGAAGAGAAGTTGAACAATTAATGTTTGGAAGCATGTACTTAAAGCCAAATTCCATCGAAAATTTCCTCGAAATCGAAATTACACTCCTTGGATGCTGATCGATGGAGTACTCTCTCTCTCTCTCTCTCGTACACGATAATCCCTCTTAAGAAAGCAGCTTGGTGTAGAAGAGAAGTTGAACAATTAATGTTTGGAAGCATGTACTTAAAGCCAAATTGGCTTGCTTGCACGACACATACATACATATCTATCACATATATCCAACTCCAAGGCCAGGCTGGTTCGTGGTCCTTTTTATGCCCATTAATTGTCTTTGTTGTCTATGACATTTATAACTTAACAGAATATGCTTTTTCTTCTTCTTCTTCCATCTGCTTTATTCTACCTTGTGCCTTTCTTTGAAGACATCAGCATTCAAGTACTCAACAATGGGAAATTGCCTTGCTCTCTCACCTTCAACAAGGAATGTTTCCAAGAAAAGTAAGGCTTTGCCGATCGAAACCACATTCAAGCTTCCCTCTCCATTACCCACTTGGCCACCTGGTAAGTATGTGTACACTCGATGGATGGATGGATCTTATAACATTAGTTTGATGATTTCATTGATCATCTTTGATCAGTTTATTAATTTCAAATGTACGTATATATAAATGTGACCTGGACATAACATGATTGATGATGATATATGGGTGGATGCATGTTGCAGGTGATGGGTTCGCAAGTGGAATCATCGATCTGGGAGGATTACAAGTGTGTCAGATATCATCTTTCGACAAAGTTTGGGCTACCCACGAGGGGGGACCAGACAACCTTGGGGCAACCTTCTTCGAACCTTCGCCCCTACCCCAAGGATTCTATATGCTTGGTTGCTACAGCCAGCCCAACAACAAGCCCCTTTCCGGATGGGCCCTTGCTGCCTTCCCCTCCTTACCTGGAGCTTTACAGAAACCAATTGATTACACTCTGGTGTGGAGTAGTGAGTCCTTCAACATACAGAAAGAGGGTAATGGCTACTTCTGGTTACCCACACCCCAAGATGGTTATGAAGCCCTAGGCATTGTTGTCACTACCTCGCCTGAGAAGCCATCCCTTGATAAAATCAGGTGCATTCGATCCGACCTCACTGACCACTGCGAGCCTGACTCCTGGATCTGGGGACCAGCAGCTACTATTGATGCCAACGGATTCAATGTATATAGTCTCAGACCCAGCAGTAGGGGAGCCCAAGCTGTGGGTGTCCGCGTTGGCACATTCATAGCCCAACATGGTAATGCTACATCTACTCCTTCTATGCCTTGTTTGAAGAATAAACTTTCTACGGCTTCTATGCCCAACCTAACTCAAATTGAGGCATTACTTCAAGCTTACTCTCCATTCATATACTTCCATCCGGATGAAGTATACCTTCCTTCTTCGGTGGGTTGGTTTTTCACCAATGGGGCGCTTCTCTACAGCAAAGAAGAAATATCAAAACCCGTCCCAATCGACCCGAGTGGCTCCAACCTTCCCCAAGGTGGCTCAAATGATGGTTCCTATTGGTTGGACCTACCCGTGGATGGTGGGGCCAAAGAAAGAGTGAAAAAGGGAGATCTACTCGACTCTCAGGTTTATGTACACATTAAACCCATGTTGGGCTCAACATTCACCGACATAGCTATATGGGTCTTCTACCCTTTCAATGGGCCTGCAAGGGCCAAAGTTGAGTTTGTCAATATTTCATTAGGGAAGATAGGTGAGCATGTTGGTGATTGGGAGCATGTGACCCTAAGAGTCAGCAATTTCACTGGGGAACTGTGGAGGGTCTTCTTCTCTCAGCACAGTGGGGGCATATGGGTGGACGCTTCCGAGCTTGAGTTTCAAAATGGCAACAAACCCGTGGCCTATGCATCTTTGCATGGCCATGCCTTGTATCCCAAGCCAGGACTTGTTCTGCAAGGGAATGGAAGAATAGGAATAAGGAATGATACTGCCAAGAGTAAAATGGTACTGGACACTGGACTAAGGCCTTTACTAATTGCAGCCAAGTATTTGGGCTCCGCTATTACTGAGCCACCATGGCTGAACTACTCGAGGGAATGGGGTCCAACAATAAGTTATGATATTGCGGATGAAATAAAAAAGGTAGAGAAACTTTTGCCTGGAAAGCTCAAATCTGCCTTTGGGAGTTTCGTAAAGAGCCTACCAAATGAAGTACTAGGGGAAGAAGGCCCTACAGGTCCCAAGATGAAGAACAACTGGAGTGGTGATGAAGTTTGAGGGTTTAGTTATGTTAAGACTATGAACACCACACACTATATGTCTATATGTGTGTTTAAATGTGTAATGTGAAAGGAGTCAAAAAGAAAGTGGGATATGTACGTAATTGGATTTGGTTGGTTGAATTAGCATATTATTTAAATTCTAATAAAATGTGTGTTACAGTCAACTTATTTTATTTATTGTTTTTTAATGTTTTGATCCCGACTGGTGATTATATACTCCAAAGTATTAAACTCTTTCGAAAATGTGATCAGAAAGTGAAAAAAAGCAATAATAATTATGCGTTTGTTTGATGATGAAAACAAACGTCCTACAGAAAGAGACTATATCTCTACTATTATACGTCATAAGCTAGCCACTATTTGGTGTTACGTACATACTTCACCAAAATATTGTTTTCATATTATAGATACCATTGTGTCACACCCCAAATTAGGGCTGTCACTTTGAGCATGTGGCAGCGCCACATTGATCACCAACCTTGAGATAAAGTCATCCCAAAGTCAATGATCAATGTAAAGCTTAATCAACACAGATAGTTATCTAAAAATTAGAGTAAAATTTTTATTTTTAAATAAACAAATACAACCAACAGGAGCTTGCATAAGTGGTGAGTTTGTAAGTTTAAAAATAAATTCATGAAATAGAAATTTAAACCCTTGCTTTAAAATTCAGTGAAGGAAGCAATACAATAAAAGTGAATTCATTAAACCTTCCTTAAATGATAAACCAGTTATAAATCCATCAAATGAAGTGAGTAATGAGTCATTCTATTCCTTGGAGTATCAAGTCAACAGATTTCTCAAACTAAAAGATAAAATAAAGGTGAAAATAGGAAAAAGATTGTTACACAATCATCCATACTAGGATCCTCTTCACTCACTACTACAAAAATAGGCTTTGATGACGTTGTTTCTACGTCATCTTTGACATTTTAGGACGCTTCTCAAAAGCATACTCTATGTGGGTGTAAGTCTACAATTATGACGCAGAAAAAGCGTCATCAAAACTATTATATAACATTCTTTAAGCGTCATGAAATCTCGTAAAAAGTGATCTTATATAAATATCATGACATATAAAAAGTGTTATAAATCCTTAAATTGAGCGTCGTTATATCTATTTTAGGACATCTACAGAGTGTCCTTAATCGTTCAAATGAGTGTCCCTAAAGAGAAACAAAGACATCTATAAAGCGTTATTAAAACTTGCAAATCCTCCAAAAAAAATATTAACCATGAAATACATAAATTAACCTATATATTATTCATTACAAACACAATAATTAATTAAAAAGAAATTCATGAAATTAAATATATAAACCAAAACGTAATACATAAATGTCACTAAAGCCATCAAAATTCAAATGGCTTATTACAAAAATGTTTCCCACCATCACTAATGATAGTGCACAAAGCCAACAAAGAATGCAATTTTTTTCATTCTTGACGCCATAATGGGGTGGCAACTCGATGGGTGACGCCATTATTTTTCATTAAATGTTCAACTGGCTTATTACAAAAATGTTTCCCACCATCACTAATGATAGTGCGTGGGGTCCCAAATCGAGTGAAAATGTTTTCCTTCAAGAAACGAAGCACTACCCTATGGTCATTGGTTTTACATGCAATTGCCTCTACCCACTTGGACACAAAATCCACACCCACAAGTATGTACAAATTGCCAAAGGAATTAGGAAAGGGTCCCATAAAATCAATGCCCCAAACATCAAAGATTAATTTCGACAACAAGTATTGGGTTCAAAGGCATCATGTTTCTCCTAGTGAGACTCCCTAACTTTTGGCATCTCTCACAAGATTGGCAATACACATAGGCATCACGAAAAAAGGAAGGCCAATAGAAACCATATTGAAGGATCTTGGCGGCGGTTTTCTTAGCACTAAAGTGGCCTCCACAAGCATGGTCATGACAAAAAGAAATGATATTGGATTGCTCACTATTCGGGACACATCTCCTAATGATTTGATCAGGGCAATATTTGTACAAGTAAAGATCATCCCAAAAATAATGCTTGACCCTAGCTAGAAACTTAGATCTATCTTGCTTGGTCCAATGGGAAGGCATCTTATTAGTGACAAGGAAATTCACAATATCCGCATACCATGGTGTTTGGGAAACAAGCATAAGTTGCTCATCAGGAAATGTCTCAGTGATAGGAATGGACTCCTCACATGACTCAACTATCAATCTAGAAAGATGATCGGCAACTACATTTTCGGACCCCTTTTGTCACGGATTTCAATGTCAAATTCTTGGAGTAAGAGGATCCAACGGATTAGTCGGGGTTTAACATCTTTTTTAGACAAAAGGTATTTTAAAGCCGCATAATCAGAATAAACAATAACCTTTGTGCCTAAAAGGTAAGACCTAAACTTGTCTAACGCAAAGACAACCGCCAAAAGTTCTTTTTCAGTGGTGGAGTAGTTAAGTTGAGCATTAGTGAGAGTCTTGCTTGCATAACAAATGACATGGGGCAACCTACCAATTCGTTGTCCCAAAACAGCACCTATGGCGTAATCAGAAGCATCATACATAATCTCAAAGGGTTCACTCCACACGGGAGGTCTAATGATGGGAGCGGAGGTCAACAAAGATTTAAGTTTATCAAAGGCACGGATACAATCATCATCAAAGACAAAAGAGAAATCCTTGGCAAGTAAATTGCACAAGGGACGTGAAATTTTGCTAAAATCTTTGATGAATCTTCGATAAAAACCGGCATGTCCTAAGAAAGATTTAATTTCCTTAATAGTACGTGGAGGTGAAAGATTAGAAATTAGATCAACTTTAGCCTTATCAACCTCAATTCCCTTAGAAGAAATGATATGCCCCAATACAATACCCTTTTTGACCATGAAGTGACATTTTTCCCAATTTAAAACAAGATTTTTCTCCTTGCAACGAATTAAAATCAATAAAAGATGGTGCAAACATTCATCAAAAGAAGACCCAAAGACCGAAAAATCATCCATAAAAACCTCAAGAAACCGCTCTACCATGTCGGAGAAAATAGAAATCTTGCACCTTTGAAAGGTGGCGGGTGCGTTACATAACCCAAAAGGCATGCGATGGTAAGCGAAAGTACCAAATGGGCAAATGAAGGTGGTCTTTTCTTGGTCCTCGGGTGCAATGGGGATTTGGTTGTACCCAGAATAGCCATCAAGAAAGCAATAATAGGCATGACCGGCTAATCTCTCAAGCATTTGGTCAATGAAAGGAAGAGGGAAGTGATCTTTTTTAGTGACGGCATTCAATTTCCTATAATCTATGCACACACGTCAACCGGTTTGCACTCATGTGGGAATCAATTCATTGTCATCATTTTTCACAACGGTGATGCCAGACTTCTTTGGAACAACTTGGACAGGGCTCACCCAATGACTATCGGAAATGAGGCAAATGACACCAACATCTAACAATTTCAAAACCTCACTCCTCACTACTTCCTTTATGGCAAGATTTAAACATCTTTGGGGCTCACGAGAAGTCTTGGTATTATCCTCTAAGTGGATCTATGCATGACAATGGATGGAGAAATGCCTTTAATGTCAGCAATGGACCAACCTATGGCTTCCTTATGTTCCCTCAAAATTTTCACAAGCTTGCATTCTTGCTCATTATTTAAATCGGAGGCTATGATCACGGGCAAGGTATCAGAAGATCCTAAAAACACATACTTGAGGTTATCAGGTAATGGTTTGAGATCTAGCTTGGGTGGCTCAACAGTGGAAGGAAGTGGAGGATTTTTGGAAAGAGGAAGAGGTTCTACCCTTGGTTTCTAATTGGTGGTGTTCATGATAGGTGTGGAGTCCAAAAGTGCATTGACTTCTTCTATGGCTTCATTAAAATCAAAGTTACAACCAAAGTGGGCTAAGCATGCTTCTAGAGGGTCCTTAACACTATCTCTATGGAAAGAGTTTACCACTATTTGTTCGATTAAATTAACCTAACAAATGCTATCCTCACCCTCTTGTGATTGGTGACTTATGTTAAAAATATTAAGATCCATAGTTAAGTTCCCAAACGACAAATTCATGACTCCATTCCTACAATTAATTTGGGCATTTGCGGTGGCAAGGAATAGACGTCCTAAAATTACCGGAATTTGATCACAAACATTGGTCACGGGTTGGGTGTCAAGTACAATGAAATCCACGGGAAAATAAAACTCATTCACTTTGACCAAAACATCTTCCACCATTCCCTTAGGAATTTTAACCGACCTATCTGCTAAAGAAAGAGTCACCAAGGTTGGTTTCATCTCTCCTAAACCAAGTTGCACATAAACGGAGTATGGTAAAAGGTTCACGCTTGCTCCTAAATCTAGCAATGCTCTTCCTATATGATGAGTTCCTATCGTGCATGCAATGGTAGGACAACCGAGATCCTTGTACTTAACCGGAATTCGATGCTCGATAATTGAACTAACTTGCTCGGTGAGAAAGGCTTGCTTTGGAACGTTGGTTCTCCTTTTTATGGTGCAAAGGTCTTTCAAAAATTTGACATAAAAAGGCACTTCTTTGATGGCATCTAAGAAGGGAATATTGATATGGACTTGCTTGAACACTTCTAGGATGTCATTAAATTGTGCATTTTTCTTTGTCTTAGCCAACCTATGAGGAAATGGGGCTTTGGGGACAAAAGTTAGAGAAGAATCAACAATTAAAGGCTCTTTTTCTTTTGACTTGATAATGTGATCAACATTAGGCTCTAGACCACCTAATCTATTTGTTTCATTTTTTTCATTTTCATCCTTTTCTTTTTCCAAATTGGGCATTTGAACCTTATTATCAATTTGCTTACCCGACCTAAGGGTTGTGATGAACTTGACATGCTCATGAGTATTGGATTAACTAGATGCATCAATATGAAATTGACCATTTGGATTAGGAATGGGTTGACTTGAAAATTTTCCCTTCTCTCTCTCCCCCACAATGTTAGCTAATTGACCAATTTGATGTTCTAGCTTTGCAATGACTTGTGTATTTTGGTGGGTAGAAGCTTTAACCTCAACAAAGGCTTGACCGGTCAATTGCATGAACTTTTGGAGTGTGTCCTCTAAGGGTGATGATGAATTTTGTTGTGGGCCAACACTTTGTGGAGTGGGATGAGGAACATAGGAAACATGAGAATATGAGGGATTAGGAGGACATAATGAATTGTTTGGCATTGAATTTCCTCCTAAATGTGTTTGGGGTTGGCCTTGTCTCCAAGAAAAATTTGGGTGATTCTTCCAATTGGGGTTGTAGGTCTCGGAAAAGGTACCTTGATTCACAAACGGCTTCCTAAAATTGTTAAGGGCATTCGCATACTCAACATTACTCTCGGAAAAAGTATACAAGGAAGGACACGCTTGGACATTATGCATCGGGCTAGCACAATGAGAACAAACCTCATTTTGGACATGGTTAACGACACTCATGGTTTGACTCAAGGCCAAGGGCTCTACCTTTCTCGTTAGGCTCTCAATCTTAGACCCTAAGTCTACATCGCCTCTCACTTCATACATCCCCCCACGCTTTGGTTCTTTGGCTTGTCTATCATGTGGGTTGGAGAAATCCCATTAATGAGAATTTTTGGATAATTTTTCAAAAAAATTATAGGCTTGCTCTTCCCCAAGATTTAAAAACGCACCCCCATTCATGGACTCTACCATATTGCGATTTATTTGAGTTAAACCGTTGTAAAAGTATTGCACCAAATGCCACGTCTCGAAACCATGGTGATGACATCTCAAAATTAAATCCTTGAATCGCTCCCAACTCTCATAAAACTGCTCATCGTCTTTTTGTCTAAACTCCGAAATGTCTCTCCTAAGCGCGTTAGTCCTAGACATTGGAAAGAATTTTAACAAATTTTTTTTAATAAGTTGATCCCATGAAGTGATGGAATCGGGGGGTTGGGAGTTCAACCAAGCTTTCGCTTTGTCCTTAACCGAAAATGGGAATAAACGGAGACGTACGGACTCATCGGGAAAATTTTAGTATCTAGAGGTTGAGCAAATTTCAATGAATTCTTTAACATGTGTGTACGGGTCCTCTCGATCCAATCTGTGGTAGGAGGGCAACAATTGAATGATGTGGAGTTTAATCTCAAAATCCGTGGTTTGTCAGAAAAGTGTATATGATGAATGGGTCAAGGTAAATCTACACATATCCTATTCAATATTGCTAATATTTTCTTATGAATTATTGATTTTATGTTCTATGATATGTGGTAATTGTAGACAAGAAAGGAGGCAAGTGGATTGTATGGTAAGTCATTTCCATTGTACTATATATTGGGAGAGATATATGGAAGAGAACATGCTATTGGTGCAAATGTTGGTAATGATGATGATGATGAAGAGGAAATTAGACGCGAGGATGCAAACATTGATCATAAACGTGGTGTGGACAATGATTTTGGTGAAAATGTGAATCTGAATAATGTTGATAGGAATATGGAATCACACTCTGAAGGGTTGGAAGAGTATGATTTATCATTTACACAACCAAGTGACCAACAAGGAAGACACACACAAAGTACTCCAAGTGTTTCAGATCATGGTCGTAGGGTGAAAGTGAAGGTTATGGAAGAGATAAGTAGGAATTTTGGGAGTATGTCAGCTTCCATGGCCGCAATGACATCTAAGTTTGATGTGATGGTAAGGATGATGAGAGCAAAATACTCTCTTAACGGACGAATTTCAATGTTTTCACCCATTTCAATTATCGATTCAATTCTTTTCTTTAAATGTCTAAGTGTTCTCTCAAGTTCAAGGTCAAAAGGTGCTAAATCGTGATTCAATGAACAGCGACCAAGCATACACTAGACGGCTTTTAAGAAAAGAATTTCAAAAACTTTTTTTTTTAATTTTTTTAATTTTTTTAATTAATTAATTAACTACCCTTTTTTAAACGAAAATATGGACAAACTAACAAACAAAGCAAACACAACTAAACAAAATCACAAAACAAGGAGTTAATCCAGACAAGCAATTTAATTATTTTTGATTTAGCCTTGGGAGGTGTCTTTTAGACAATCCTAATCTTGATTAAGCACTAGACAAGCTCCTCCTCTCTTTTAAAGCAAATTAGTGGCGTACCGATATAAGATTCTCAAAAATACAACCAGGCCGGTTCCGGAGGCAGTGGAGGAGTCACAGACGGTCTCTCTTAAAAACCAGTCCCCTTTAAGCATCAAGATGATTGCAACCTTAAAGAACCTTTCTAGACATTGTACTTTCAAAAACACTCACCGGAGTATCCACTAATTGACTCCTTCCAAGAGGGTCCTATGAGCTTTGTGAACCCTTTGGCCAATGTCTACTTGATTTTAATTAAATTGAGTTTGGGATTAAAAAATGCAAGAGATGGTTAGCCTAGGTGGGCAAGGACTTGGTGATTAAATCCAATCCTTATCTTGTTGGGGGTGAATGCCCTTACTAGTTGATTATGCAAGAATGCTAATTGAAGATGCAACAACCAACAAAACAAAGATATATGGAAGTTGAAATTGCACAAGTAAGGAAAACACCACTCAAGAAAGCTTTAAAAAGAAAAAGTTTAGAGTATACCACTAGTGTGGTGACATTGGCCACAACACACTAGGAGAAGGCAACCAAACTTTTGCTAGCAATTCCCCTTTCTTGATGACCACACCTTTGCAAACTTCTCCCCAATGCAAGCACTAAAAAGAAAATACTAGAATAAATACTAAAACTACAACAAAAGGAGAAAGGGAAATAGAACTAAAATAAAAATAAACAAGAGATGAAAATAGGAAAAGAGAAATGAAATAAGAGGAAATAGAAATTACCTTATCTAATGTTGCAATGGATAAGATGCACAACACAACAATAAATAAGATCTAACCAAATTATACTAAATGACAAAAATATTTGATTTTTTTTTTTTTTAACAATAAATAAAAGCAAGAAGAAAAATTCAACAATTGAAACTAGATGCAACAACCTAAAGACAACAAAGAAATAAATATGCTACTATATATATAATTTTGTTTTTAAAATTAGATGCCAAAGAAGACAAAACTAATGGTAAAGAAAATAAAAGATGATGCTAGATACTAGTTATGGAAACTATAAAGAAAGAGAAAACTATAAATATGCTAAATAAAAACAAGAATTTATATTTATCACAAGCACAAAATAAAGAAGACCACTAGAATAAAAAATAAACTATAAATGGTAAACTATAAATATATAATTTTTTTTTCTTTCTTTTCTTGGCACCTACAAGAGAAGAGATGCAAGAAAGTGTAAAGAAAAATTTTTATTTTTTATTTTTTTGGCACTTATAAAAGTGGGAAAAAGAACAAGGAAACTTAAAAAATACAAATTAAAGGAAAATTCGAATTTTTTTTTTAAATTTTATTTTATTGTTTTGTTTTGTTTTGTTTTTTTATTTTTTTGTTTAGAAAAGCAAAATAAATGAAAACTAGTGGAAGATTTAAACTAACAAAAAGCCTAAACTAGTGCATCAAAACACTCCCCGGCAACGGCGCCAAAAACTTGTTGTAAAATTTTATTTACTCGCAAATATACGAGTCTAGTAGTATATTAACGAGGTTGAACCTCAAGGAGTGATGAAAAATGATACACTAAACTTAAACTTAAGTAAATTTAAAACTAACCTAGTTTGGAAATTTTTTTGGTTTGTGAGGCAACTTAAAATAAAATGCAACTAAATTAAAAAGCAAATAAGTAGATGAAAAGAGAATAAAGTAAATATAGGTGTAAGAAATTAAATATTAAATCTAGAAAGAAAAATAACAACTTTTTGGTTATAGAAGCTAAACAATGGTATAAGAACCAAGGTTAGGGTTCCACACCACTTATGAACATATTGAATGAGATTTTTAGTAATTTTTCCAAAAAGGAGGGCACCCAAGAATCACTTGATGCCCTTTTATAAAGATAAATATGAATTAAGCACAAAAATGGAAGATTTATATGGTAGATCTTGATTTTTCTTAGAAAGTACAAATTTAAAGCAACTCAAGTGAACCAAAACTAAGGAACAACTAGAGTTCAAAAAGGTTTGTGTTTTAAAAGATTAACCGTAAAGCTAAAATGTGGAAAGAGGATCTAACTACCCATAATATATGACATTATGGGTGAAAGAGGATCTCTTTCTCATTTTAATATCAAAATCTAAAGCTTGTAGGATCTTAAACAAGGGAAAAATTAACATAAAGATCTCATTTAATAATGTGCATGGTGGTGCTTCCCCCTTACCTTGGTAAGGGGGTTTAGTGACCACTCTTGAGCTTATATCTTAAATAAAAGTAAAGAAATAAATAAATGAACATGAAATTTAAAGAACAATAAAATAAATAACACTACTAACAATAAAGTAAATAACTACATAAAATAAAAGGCATAAAGTAAATAAAAGATTAGGAGAAGAGAGAAGAGAGACATAATATTAAAGTTAACCATAAAATAAAGAACTACATAAAATAAAAGGCATAAAGTAAATAAAAGATTAGGAGAAGAGAGAAGAGAGACATAATATTAAAATTTCATTAATTAAAATGCAAGAACATTACATTTCTATTCTCTCCCAAACATCATAGCCAAATGGCTTGAGAGAGAAATCCTAAAAGAATACTAGAAAAGGCAGAAAATTAAATTGTAGAGTAAAAGATTGTGGTAAAGGGGCTGAATGCTTCCTTATATAGGCAAATACTAGGGCTAGTGATGGACAAGGATCAGCACAAAATTTGGTGCAAGGCTGGAAATATCTGAGATTTCTGCCACATGTCGCATGCTGATTGACTAAGAGAGGATATTTGTGAAAGGAGAAATGCGGAAGGAAAACGCTGGAGAAAGGCTGTGCACAGCTGCAAGAGGTGCCACGTGTCGCCTGCTGGTTGGAGGAAGAGATGATTAATGAAGTGTGGCTTGCGGCTGGGAAATGGAAATGCGACTGCTTTGAAGAACGTGAGAGAGAGAGAAAGAGAAGAGGGACCGGCTTGCGGCTTGCAACTTGGAAGTGGCTCACATGGGTGAGAGAAATGAGAGTAATCATGAAACGCCCCGAACCTCGGGCCCATGAAAATACTGAACATCAAACTGTTAAATCTATTTTCTCTTACTTTTGAGCCATGCACAACAACATAAGTAAATATAATTCTGTCATAAACATTTTAAACAAACCACTGAGTAAAAGCAATTAAATAAATCTTTCTGGGTCCCACTGCCTCGTCTTCTCCCCACTGCTTCCTCAGCCTGCTTATCCTGCAAAACACAAATCCTACACCACATCCAAGCATCAAGAAAATCAAAATATCTCAATTTCACATCAAATCTCATCAATAATAACAATTATACTTTGACAAGTCAATTGCCTAACTATCGACCATTAACCTCAACCTCAATCAAACACGTCCTAATTAATAACCTCAATGCATAGACACTATCATTTCCATCCTCACGATTCAAGCCTAGACTTTACCAAGTCCTAGCAAACAAATGCAATACAAGCAACCAAACAACCATCTATCTAATTTCACACACTTCGTTTCTTGGAAATCCTCCAGCTTTATAACTACTTTCAAAAATCTCCTTTCAAAACCATTTTTAAATCCCCTCAGCCTTAAGTCAAACTCTGAACTGAATTTATCCTTGGAAGCTAATATCTCGAAACACTTATTTTTAAAACTCACATCATTCTCGTACCTGTACTGTAGACAATGTCCTGGCCACAATCCCGCACTCGGGCAGGCTCAAATCCTAGCCACAATCTCGTACGGATGACCCTTCCGCACGAGCAGGCTTGTATCCTGGCCACAATCCCGTATGGAGGGGTCTCTCCATACAAGCAGGCTCATATCCTAGCCACAATCTCATACGGAGGGGTCTCTCCGTACAAGCAGGCTCGTATCCTAGCCACAATCTCATACGGAGGGGTCTCTCCGTACGAGCAGGCTCGTATCCTAGCCACAATCTCGTACGGAGGGGTCTCTCCGTACGAGCAGGCTCGTATCCTAGCCACAATCTCGTACGGAGGGGTCTCTCCGTACGAGCAGGCTCGTATCCTAGCCACAATCTCGTACGGAGGGGTCTCTCCGTACGAGCAGGCTCGTATCCTAGCCACAATCTCATACGGAGGGGTCTCTCCGTACGAGCAGGCTCGTATTTTAGCCACAATCTCGTACGGAGGGGTCTCTCCGTACGAGCAGGCTCGTATCCTAGCCACAATCTCGTACGGAGGGGTCTCTCCGTACGAGCAGGCTTGTATCCTAGCCACAATCTCATACGGAGGGGTCTCTCCGTACAAGCAGGCTCGTATCCTAGCCACAATCTCATACGGAGGGGTCTCTCCGTACGAGCAGGCTCATATCCTAGCCACAATCTCATACGGAGGGGTCTCTCCGTACGAGCAGGCTCGTCCAATCCGTACTCGCATTTCCAACTCACAACATTTTTCCCAAAATTTCTCTGAACTCTGCCGAATCCTTCCGAATTTGATCCCCGTTTATAAACCATCACTTGTCTGTCACTCGAAACATACTAACATTTCCTCAATAATTAATTTGATCATTTTGTATATAATAACTGCCTAATCATCAATCATTAATCTTGACTATAAACAATCTTTCTTTAATTTGGTGACTCTCCTCTAAGAAACTCCATAATTCCCAAATAATTCCTTCACCTCAAATCCTCGTCAATTCATTCTCCCAATTCAAATCCTACACCTAATCTTCTCTAGCGTAAAGCGGCAAATCTATAAAACAGACAATTAAACCACGCGAAAGACTAAAATACCCTTCACGGTGCCATTGCTCGGACACCAAATCCGGCAGCATAACGGCATCGGGAATGATATTTCCCAAGCCCCTGTACCTGTTAAGACCAGACAGCCAATATTTAAATATTCAGGTTTCAGAATTTGGCCGTTCAATGACCGAAATGGGCGGTAACCACCACGCACGGTGGCTACCCAGCCCCAAATTACACACATTACTCACCCATACGTAAACAAACCCTAGGGTTGGCCTCTAAAAGTCCTGGGGAGGCTGATAAACAAGAAAAACCACCCAACTCACCGCCACAAGTGGCGGAGCCGTCGGTGGCAGCGGCAGCACAACCTAAAAACATCCAAATTCAACTCCAAACAATCTTAATCATATAATAGAACCTTCAATTGCACTTAACCATCACAAATTTGAGTCCGATTTCAAGATATTCAAAACAGACATAAACCCAAAAATTCGAATCTCTAAAATCTCAAAATTGAACATCAACACCTTAAGGGAAAGATTACCCGTACCTAGAGGATCGATTTTGTCAACTGGATCGATGGCCATTTATCGCCGGAAACGCCGGAATCGGCAGCGGAAGCCGCTGGCCTTCTCAACCTCGATCTGCCGTCGTGGAGCGTCGGGTGGACAATCGGAGCACACCACCGTGCTCGGCTCGACGAGAGGAAGTTTCCAGGGCCGGAGCTGGGCTGCGAAGACGCCGGAAACGGCGAGTCAACGCCGGAGCTCTAAACGGGCGAAAACTGGATTCTCGGTTTCTGCGCGATTTCTGGGTGATCCGAGACTAGGAGAAGAGAGAGAGAGTGACGACGAGCAACCTGGGCCAAACACCCAGCCTAGCTGCCGCCGGACGCGCCGCCACGCGCCGGTGACAGGCGCAGCAAGGGTGAGAGGCGAGAGAGAACAGAGACGCGAGGGAGAGAGAGCCCAAAACCGGGGAGAGAGGAGAGAGAATAAAAAAAAAGGAGAGAGAGAAGATTCTAGAGAGAGAGAGAGAGTTCTAAAAAAAATCTGATTTTTAAACCCAATTTGTCCATTTTACGAAATTGCCCCTTGATTCAAACGCCCATATCTTTCAAACTGTAACTCCGATTGACGCGTGCCGCGTGTCTACGAACTCGTGAACTCGAGACCTATCTAACGGACCCAAAGTCAAAAATCAAAGGCCCATTTATTTTAAAAGTCAACTTTGGGTCGGGTCGTTACAAATCAAGTGAAGGAGTTGCGACTGGAGGTGGAAGGGAAAAAAATGGAGAATGCCACGTGTCGTCATTGTATTGGCTGGAGCCAATATTAATCAAAGGAATTTAATTTGGGCGGAAGTGGCGAGTGACTCTTCGCCTCCCATTGGGCTGGGCCGGCTGCTTCCTCTTTTAGGCTTCAATCTCTCCACTTGGGCTGGGCTTGTTCTTCTTCCTTTATTTGTTTTGGGCTTTGGGCTTTTGTTTTCATTTTCTTTAATTAAGCCTACAAAATTAAAATAAACTAATTAAAAAAAATAAAATCTAATAGACAGTTAAATAAAACTTATTAAAATCTAGGAATTAAGACAAAAACTAATAAAACCCACTAATTAATTAAATAATAAAAATAAGAATTTAAAACACTAAAAATGCTCAAAGACATAGACAAAAATATATGATTTTAAGGATAAAATATGTATATAAATTAAGCTCAACAATGATTTACATGTACTGAACGTGACCGTCTGAACGAATACCTGTCAACATAGAGTATTACTCACCCGTCAACAGGAATTCATTAAGTCTTGATAATACAACTGGTCCCTAGACTTGAGACGCCACAATTGTTTTATACACTCAGTTGCTATGCTTTAACTATATTATAAGGTTAAGCTCCTAGAGTTTAGTTAAAGGTAAAAATTGGGACATGCGTGTGTTCAACATATGAGCTATCACTCCTGGTAATAGGAGAGATGTTCAAAGAGCTAACAGATGTTTAGATTCAAGAATCTCTGACCAAATGGAAGGATCTAAGAATGCAATGGAAGGAGGCTTGGATCTAAGAATCTTTGGCCAAATGGAAGGAGGCAATGGAAGCATTTGATCCCCTAATTAAGTGAGTGCGGGCCGAGGTAGCTACGTACCCATCATTCTATATTTAATGGGTCTTCCAATTTATGGTGTTTTATACTTCCAATGTTATTGGTCATGGTGCCTTGCCTATAGGTCCCTTTTGATTTACATAAACATAGGTCCTATCATTGAGTCAAGGGACCTCCCCTATTTTATGTCAAGTGCCCCATGCTCTTTTCTCATTTGATATGGACCCATTCTAAGTAAAAGGGATATATTGACCCATATAAAAGGGAGGCAATTTTCGCACTCCCATTTTTTCTAGTTGCACAACTTTTTTTTTTTAAAATGTTTTTCTTATATTTTTTATTTATATTTCCAAATTTGCCCTTTATAAACTTTCAAAATATTTTTACTCTTATTTTTATCTCTTTTAACACGTTTTCGTTTTATATCAACAAATCCGGATCCTATCCAGTCTCAGTACAATATTCCTCTACTTTTATCTTTTATTTGGTCTGGAACAATTCCTCCACTAAACTTACATAGGTTGATTTGTTTTTTTTTTAGCTGTGTTTCAATAAAATGACACCGTTTCTTCTATTCATAGTCTTTGCACTTTTGCCATTATGCTTTGCTCTCTATCTTCCCCTCTCTTTTTCTAATATTGCTTCTCTTTCTTCATCTCTCTCTCTCTCCCTTTTTATATGATATATATTTGTTGAGGAGAGTAAAGTCAACTAGACAACAGGAGCAAAATCAGAGATCTCCTTGATTTACTGCTGTACAATAGCCATTTATATTTCCTTTCCTTTACTGCATATATTGCATTGATTTAGGATTCATATTAAATTAGGCAGCTAGTCTAGGCTAATACTTAGGATCATGTTTCTTGTCTATTTGTATAAAAAGGTCTGATGTACATCAATAGTATTCATCAATTCAGAATAATAAAGCTTTACATGGTATCAGAGCACCATCGCTCCTGATAACAAAAAAAAAAAACTCCAGTAGCCCATCACAGCCACTTTCTCCATCCTTCTGTCAGTAACCATGACACAAGGAGATAACTCATTCACACATCAGACCAATTCCAAATCCTCAGCCAAGCTTGAGAACCAATATGAAAATCCAAACGATCCCCTATACCTCCACCACTCAGATCAACCCGGTGCTGTTCTTGTTACGCAGTTGCTGAACGACGACAATTACGGCACATGGAGCAGAGCCATGATTATGGCGCTTAGCACCAAAAACAAAGAAGGTCTCATCAATGGCACAATTAAGCAGCCACCGCAGACTTCAATCATCGAGCTACAACAATGGACCCGTTGTAACAATCTTGTGAAATCTTGGCTTCTTAACTCAATTTCACAAGACATCCGTGCTAGTGTCATATACAATGAGCTTGCCTCTGATATCTGGACTGAACTCAAGGAACGCTTCTCACGTGTCAATAGCGTTCACCTATTCCATATTGAACAAGCCATTCATGATTGCATCCAAGATGGCATGACGATCAGCGCCTACTATACAAAGCTCAAGGGATTATGGGATGAACGAGACTCTCTGTGTTCTATCCCAAGCTGCAACTGTGGCACCGTGAAAGAAGTACTGCAATTTCAACAAAATCAGAAGACCATGAAGTTTCTCATAGGTCTTAATGAAACATATGCTGCAGTACGTGGACAAATACTACTCATGGATCCACTTCCAACTGTCAACCGGGCACATTCACTCATTCTCCAAGATGAGAAACAACGATCAGTTTTTACAGGGAAAAATAATGCACCCGAAGCCACTGCCTTTGCTGTCAGGGACAATTCTCGTGGGTCTGGAAGGAATTTTGCACCGAAAAATCCTCATCTTAAATGTGATCGCTGCGACAAGATTGGGCATACCTCCGAGACTTGTCGATCTCATCTCAAGTGTGATTTTTGTGGCTGGAAAGGGCACACAATTGATGTTTGCCGAAAATTACAGAAGGTCAACACCTTGGGGCAAAATCTGGGACCAAAGCCAATCATGCTGATGCCAACACAGCAGCACCACCACCTCTTTCATCTCTCACACTCACACCGGAGCAGTATCACAATCTCATGACAATTCTTGGTAATACTCAGTCGAATCCTATGGCTAACCATGTTGGTACCTCTTCCACCATGAGTAATCTTTCAGGTAACAGCATTTGTGCTTCTGTTTGTGGCAAAACCACACGTTGGATCCTTGATAGTGGAGCCACTGATCATATGGTTTGTTCAGTTACATGTCTTACTACTAGTTTCCCTGTTACTAACCGATTTGTGCATCTTCCAAATGGTGCTCTTGCTGCCATTACACATATTGGGAGTGTTCAATTCTCACCACACTTTGTCCTCCATAACGTTCTTTGTGTTCCTTCATTCCAATTGAACTTGATCTCTATTAGCAAAATTTCACAACATTCTCATTATTTCACACTCTTTGCTCATAATACTTGTATGATTCAGGACCAACGATCGGGGAGGATGATTGGGATGGGAACTAAGCAAGGAGGACTATACTATCTTGATACCTTGCAGAAAACTGAGTGCAATGCGGCAATTGTGGCAGCCAACCCGCCTTCTCAGCTTTGGCATCAACATCTTGGCCATCTTTCCAATAAGAACTTTCGTTTACTTTCCAAAATTATTCCAAATATTCATTTTTGTGATGTTAAGGATTGCTTGATTTGCCCATTGGCTAAACAAACTCGCTCTCAATTTCCAATTAGTTCTATTCATACTCATTCACCATTCGAGTTATTACATGTTGATATTTGGGGAGGGTATCATGTCCCTTCCATCAATGGGGCGCGATATTTTCTCACTATAGTTGATGATTATACTCGTTGCACTTGGGTCTATTTGATGCATTCTAAATCTGATACATCTTATTTTCTCACTTCTTTCATTAACCTTGTTGAAACACAGTTTTCTACTAAAGTTAAAATTCTTCGCAGTGATAATGGCCCTGAGTTCACATTGGCCAAATTTTATTCTGAAAAAGGGATTTATCACCAAACCAGTTGTGTTTCTACCCCGCAACAAAATGGGGTAGCCGAGAGGAAACATCGTCATCTTCTCAATGTGGCTCGTGCATTACTCTTTCAGGCTAACCTTCCAAAACAATTCTGGGGAGATGCCATTCTAACCGCAACTTATCTCATCAATCGTACACCAACACCCCTTTTAAAAGGTAAGACACCATATGAGATGCTTTTTCATAAGTCACCTACCTATGATCATTTGCGGGTGTTTGGGTGTCTCTGTTTTGCCTCTACACATCATTATCGTCCCACCAAGTTCGATGCACGAGCCACCCGATGTCTTTTTCTTGGCTATCCCTATGGTCAAAAAGGTTATCGCATGTATGATCTCACCTCGGGTAAAGTTTTTGTCTCTCGTGATGTTCTCTTTTATGAACATATTTTTCCTTTATCTTCTTCCGCTGCAGTTCCTACTCCTGTTTTCCCACCACCACAAGAACTATTGTGAGACCCGGAAATTTTCAAATTTATTTTGTGATTTTTCCGTATTTTCAAAAAAGGTTTTATAGAATTTATTTCTTGGAAAATCTAATTTCTTTTCACCTTGAGCTTTAAATTGTTTGACCAGCTTTGACTAGGGTTTTGACCCAAGTTAGAACTTTAAAAGGTAGTAATTTTACTCACGAACCCAACGGTGCAAGTCTCGTATTATTCCGAGTCCGGGAGATTATTTTATAAATTTCCTAAATTTTCTTAGTTTGTGGAGCTTGAAATTTTCGAATTTTTTTAAAGGGAAAATTGGTAATTTGACCTCATAGTTAATTAGTACTAGTCGATACGAGTCCGTAGTATTTTTCGGGATATTTTTCTGAGTCCCGAGCTATTTTTAATTAATTTTTGAAGTTGGGGAATATAGGAAAAAGAAAATAAAATAGGAAATCACCAGATCGCGCCACGTGGCACGATCTGGAGCGTCCATCGCTGCATGGCAGCAAGATCTGATGGCTGCATGTGCAGCCAAGTGTTAGTACACATGCCACGTGTCACTTCCCCATTGGCCCATTTTGTGACGGTTGACTTGAGTCAACCCAGTCAACTCGGATGAGTCAACCGAGTTGACTCACTCTCTCTCCCTATAAATAGTGCCGCACATCCCAGCTGATTTTCATCCCATTTCAGCCGCACGCTTCCCAAGAGAGAGCTTCTCTCTCCTCTCTCCTCCTTTCTCTCTCTTCTTCAATCTTGTTTTGAGTTTATCTTGAGTTCTGGAGCTCCGATCGACGATCCGATTTCGCCTACGCGATCGTGGCGACGAGCTCTTCAATTCTAGTAGTGTGAAGGCTATGTTTTGGTGAAGTTTTAAAAAAATCATTTCTGAGCTCCATAGGTAATTTCTTGATCCCTGTCGAACTTCTGCTAAAATTTTGTTAAATTAATCTCTTGTTAATTAGGTTCTTTTAATCTTGTTACTTAGCAAGTCTAGTAGTACCGAGACTTTGCCCGTGGGAAGTCTTCAACAGGTATACCCTTAACCCAGCTTATTTAATCTGCAGTTATTTAAGTTGTGGTTATAGACGGAACGCTGTTTAACTGTTGTTATCAAATGAACTTAATAAATATTGAGGCCATATCAGTGGTAACCAAATAACGTGATGACTAAGGTCAGTCCATGAGCATACAGGCGTTGGGTACTGAGCCAGAGCTCCCTCAGTTTCCCCATGCACTGACCTGGTCACGTTGTAGGTTCATATCTGATCAACCTCCTCGACAATAAATTAAAATGGATATAGAAACCACACGGTCTGACATGACTGTTTGCCTCGGGGTGCAAGGTCATATCGGATTAAGAATTCAGAGAAGCCTAGCAGTTACGCTAGTGCCAAACCTCTGAATTATACCTGGTCTTAACAGACAAGGTCATCGATTTACGTGAAGACCGTTTTTAACACCAGTTGTTGTCAAACTAGGAACTCCAGTTACCTAAAGGAGATCGTTGCGACGTGGCAAATTGTGATTTGTACTCGAAAACAGGCAAAAGCTTTGGACGCTAGGTAGGGGGACAACACACTCTGACTAGTGGATTTCCTGCATGTACTATATAATAAATACTGTGTGATAAAGATGCATGTTTTTGATTGGCATATCTGCTTGGTTTTATGATGATGAGAATGATGACTGTTATGCATATTCTCGTGAGATTGTTATTGTGTTTGACTTGAGAGTGAAAGGTCCCTTACGGTAGACCCTGGGTTTCGATCCCCAAAACCTCATGAGGGGTTGTACGGACGGACTGGTCGATTGTCCTTCTTGGGAGGCCAGTCTAGGCGGTACAACCATGAAATGGCCACTTTCGCTACCCTGTCCCGGTCAAATGACTGCAGGACTTTGTTATGTTTTTGTGAGAGGGTAGTTAGCCCTAACGGCTGGTCAACAGGTATGATTCTGAACTTGGGCCCGGAAAACTGTATTTTGAAAACTGTATGAGCATGTTACTAGTTTTACAAAGCTTGACAACTGGTTTGTGTTGTGCATTGGATTTTAAATTATCTCAAACTATTTTTCAAACCTAGCAGGGAGTTCCCTGAGGGGGAGCAATGAACGTATGTGATGCTCACCCCTACATTGTTGTTTTTCTCCCTCTCAGGTGCTGCGCGTGTGGACTTTGACGGCCTCGATTGAGGGGTGGTGGTGCGGTCTCGAGCTTGTCAACTCCTGTGTTCCTGTTTAGTCAGTATATTTCCTTGGGCAGGTCCTTGGTGTCCTTTTACTATCTTTATATACCCTTGGTCATATCTTGTATATACACTGAGTCCTTGGGTTGTCTACTTTTAAATTATCGAGTCTATATAAACAGTTTCTTTGAAGTTACTCTAAACAATAGTAGCTCCGAGGGTTGGTTTAATTATAAATTAATTATTTCTGAATAAATTTTCCGCTGCAAACTCAAGCACTCTGATCCAACCCATTTTTACTAAACCAAAAGGCTTAACCTATTTTGTGGATATTTGGGATTATAACACCGGGGGATTGGTTGTTGTAGTCTCTGGTATTCTCAAGATAGGTGCCTCTGTTACGTACCCGGGTTTCGGGGCGTGACAACTATTTTCGGAGAATTCTCCTCATTCAAGTTCAGCTGACACTGCTCAAGCAACAGCTCATATCAATCCCCCTGACATTGCTCAATCACCAGTTGTTCCTCCTCTTTCCGTTTCCGGTCTCAGCAATGATGATCATACTCAATCCATCTCCTCTCCAGTTCCCGCTGGATCATCTGCTTCTACCAGCGACACTATCATACCTCGCGCACCTATCCCTTCTCCACCTACCACCACTACCATGCCTATTCATTCACCCTCTCCGCCTGCGGCTCCTACATCTACTCGACCCACACGTGCCACACAAACGCCCGGTTATCTCAATGAATATCAAGTTGGTATTACTCTTCCTTCTCGTTCCTCCCCATCATCTAACTCGGCCGTGGTTCAATCTCCAGGTATTCCTTATCCCCTTTCTCATGTTCTTTCCTATGATCGTTTATCTTCCTCACATCGTGCTTTTACCATAGCTCTTTCTATCGAGACAGAACCTCGTTCTTTTTTACAGGCTGTTAAGGATCCCAAATGGCGCCATGCCATGCAACAAGAACTTACTGCCCTTGAAGCTAATGGCACTTGGTCACTCCAATCATTACCTCCTGGGAAGAAACCTATCGGTTGCAAGTGGGTTTATAAGATTAAACTCAAACCGGATGGATCTGTTGACCGTTACAAAGCCCGTCTTGTTGCTAAGGGCTATAGTCAGATTGAAGGATTGGATTATCGGGAAACTTTTGCCCCTGTTGCCAAGCATGTCACCATTCGTCTTCTCCTTGCCATCGCTGCTACCCAGAACTGGCATCTTCACCAGCTTGATGTTAATAATGCATTTCTCCATGGTGATCTTAATGAAGATGTTTACATGACTCTACCACCCGGTTTCGGACGAAAGGGGGAGACTCGGGTTTGCAAACTTCACAAATCCTTGTACGGGCTCAAACAAGCATCCCGACAATGGTTTCTCAAGCTCTCCTCGTCACTGAAACAAGCAGGATTTCAACAATCCAAAGCTGATTATTCCTTATTTGTCCAATCCCGAGATGGTAACTTTACTGCTGTCCTTGTCTATGTAGATGATGTTATTTTGGCAGGTAACAATTTGCAAGATATAGAGGCAACCAAATCATTTCTAAAGCAGCAGTTCAAATTGAAAGATCTTGGTTCACTGAAGTATTTCTTAGGAATTGAGGTTGCTCGATCCAACAAAGGGATAGTGCTCTCACAAAGAAAATATGCTCTTGAGATTCTTGAAGATGCAGGCTATCTCGGTGCCAAACCAGCCTCATTTCCAATGGAACAAAATATCTCTCTTAGTCGATCTGATGGTGATTGTATCAATGATCCTTCCTCATATCGTCGGCTTGTAGGACGACTCATTTATTTAACAATTACACGTCCAGATCTTGTATATTCAGTTCATATCCTAAGCCAGTTTATGGACAAGCCACGCGTCCCACATCTAGAGGCTGCTCATCGTGTTCTCCGTTACATTAAGAACACCCCTGGCCAAGGAATTTTTCTCTCTGCCACAAGTCAGATACAGCTAAATGCTTTTTGTGATGCAGATTGGGCTAGATGCCCAGACACAAGAAGGTCTGTCACTGGATACTGCATATTTCTTGGACGATCCTTAGTTTCTTGGAAAACCAAGAAGCAAACCATAGTGTCACGATCCAGTGCAGAAGCAGAGTACCGGTCCATGGCTGCTACATGTTCTGAAATTACTTGGTTAAAATACATATTGCAAGACTTGAGAATCACACATTCACATCCTGTCAAATTATATTGTGACAATCAAGCTGCTCTGCATATTGCTTCAAATCCAGTTTTTCATGAAAGAACAAAGCATATAGAAATTGATTGTCATCTCATCCGGGAGAAGATTCAAGAAGGCATGATCAAAACTGCACGCATCCCTACATTTCAGCAGCCAGCAGATATCTTCACCAAAGCATTAAGTTCGTCACAATTTATGACTTTACTTGGCAAGTTGGGAATTATCAACATACATTCCAACTTGAGGGGGAGTGTTGAGGAGAGTAAAGTCAACTAGACAACAGGAGCAAAATCAGAGATCTCCTTGATTTACTGATGTACAATAGCCATTTATATTTCCTTTCCTTTACTGCATATATTGCATTGATTTAGGATTCATATTAAATTAGGCAGCTAGTCTAGGCTAATACTTAGGATCATGTTTCTTGTCTATTTGTATAAAAAGGTCTGATGTACATCAATAGTATTCATCAATTCAGAATAATAAAGCTTTACAATATTGAAGAAAAATTTAACTTTGTATAGAATTAATTAAGAAGCTCCATTAACTTGTGTTTTTTTTCTTCTTTCTTCCATTTTTTTTTCTTAATTGATGATGTATTATGGACTTGTTTTACTCGGGTGAGATGAATCTACCCAATCAAAGTGGAGAAACAAATTAAGTAAAAGTAGGTAATCTATACTAGCTAGGGCCTTGGATCACTACAAGAAAAGTACTCATTTGCAGCATTCAATAAATGCCGCAAATGATATTTTGCAGCGTTTTATTAAACATTGTATATTGAGACGTTGCAAAAGACACCTTGTTTTTGCAACGTTTATTTCATGTTATTCAGAAATGCTGCAAATGATATTTTATAACATTTTTTCATCGTTGGATATTGACTTTTATAACAGTTGGATAATGTTGCAAAAGTTCCATTCACAACATATTTTTAACATTGCAAAAGAGGTCTTACATCCCCCACAAATATTATTCATAACATATAATAAATGTTGCTAAGATATTAGATTGCAAATGTTGTTATATATTACTCAGCTTGCAACATTGTTTAAATGCTGCGAATATTGGTTCTTTTTTTTTTTTTACATCATTATTCTCTTGATTAACCATTATTGTTCAATTAGAAATATTTTAATACACCCACTAACTTCTAAAATGCTCCTCTCAAAGTCATCCATGAATCAAAATAGACATTGAAAAAATTAAATAAAATCAAGTGAATAATAAATCGCATTCTTACAATTAATTATAAAATATCACATAGTAAAATAATTACATCATTTCGCCACCTTAGTTTTTAGTGGAAATTACAAAAGATCTTAAATAAATTCAACTAGAAGTTAAATTCTACATCAGACCAACTATGTAGAACAAAATAAGGTCACCTACTTCTAACATACACCAAATGCATGTGTAGACCACAAAAAGGTCAATATATACATTATCAACTAGAGCCAAAATAATGGTCAAGATGGAGCTACAAAAGACCAAATATGCACAACCTCAAAAACATATCCTGCATTGGTATAGCTAGACCATGTGTAGAACCAAAAACACTTTAGTTAGACTTTGGACCTAGAAAGATCACCCTTCTACATAATAGCCAAAAACTACATTGTTCTAAATTAAGTACTTAATTTAGAACAACGTAGTTTTTGGGTCAAGCAATAGTACTTCCAATTGCATCATCAACCACATTAAACTTTGACGTTGGACGATATAATGGAGTATCTTCTAATACTGTAAGTGTCACCCAAACCTTCCAACAATCTGGTCCAAGACAAATATGGTGTAGGAGTCTTAATTTGCCCATGTTCCTTGAAATATTACTGAGGTAGGAATGAAGAATCAAGTACAGTAAAAGTCTTTGTGAGAGATCATCAAAGACATTTTATATATATATATATATATAAAACTAGGGATGTAAATTTTTTATAGAAAAAATTGATTTATCTGAGTTATAGAGATCTGGAAAATTAGAGAAAAAGATCAAGATATAGAGCAAAAGAGAAATTGAACGAATCTAGAAAATCTAAATGAAGAGAGCTAGAAAGCATGAAGGGTAGATTTGGAAATATAAATATAAAAAATTTATAAAAATAATTAAAAAATAAAGGGTTTTTTTCATATCTAGTACCTGAACTTTGACCATTGTCTTAATGTGGTACCTAAACTTTTATTTGTCCCAATTGAATACCTAAACTTTTATTTTGTGTCTAATAGGTACCAAAATGAATTTCTGTTAAAATTATCAACAAAAATTAAGGGCAATATAGTCACTTCAAAAAATTTATATTTTAATTTTTAATTTTTAATTTTTTTTGTTTGTTGTGTGTGTTTTTTTAATAATTTTAAACATATAAAGAAAATAATTAAAATATACTTTGACTATATTGCCCCTAATTTTTATTGACAATTTTAACAAAAATTCATTTTGGTACCTATTAGACACAAAATAAAAGTTTAGGTACTCAATTGGGACAAATAAAAGTTTAGGTACCACATTAAGACAAGGGTCAAAGTTTAGGTACTAAATATGAAATAAACCCAAAAATACAAATGATTGCAAATAAAGAAAATGAGAGTGTGAAAATCGCCTCCCATATAAAAAAATATATTCATGGTCCCACAATCGCCTCTCAAATGAACCCATGTGTATTTGCTATGGTGCACTCTGTGGTCAGGGTGACCACTTAAGGCAATAGTTGTTTGGGAGGAATGTTTTGATGGTGCTATATATATATATATAACTTTTATTGCTATAGTTTTCATCTCACCATTGCTTTTAATATTTAGTTGTTTTTAGTCTATACAATATCAATTATCTAGCTAGCAGGTGTGTGTGTGTGTGTTTTCTTTTGGGCTCGTTTGGTTCACGGAATTAATTTCTTGGGAAATCAATTCCTTTGCATTTTCCAGGAGGAAGGGAATGTGAAATTTCCTTTCCTGTGTTTGGAAAGCTTAGGAAAGTAAACTATGAATTGGAAGCACTAGCCTCTTCGAACTCGCTCCCGCAAGTACGAAACCGTTCTTTCTATTGTACAAACACCAATATTTTGGCAAGCATAATCAGTTTAATAGATAACGGAAAGTAAATTTGAAAAAATTAATTAAGGAGAGAGAGGCGGCAAACCAATTCTCATGTGCAGGAAAGTAAATTTGGGAAATAGATAACCGATCATTGGATTTAAGCCAAAAATGATCTCAGCCATTCAGACCCTGTGATAATTCGAAAACCGTTCTGTTTTATTATATAGATGAGAGACATGTTAATATTAAAGTGTTTTGGCTAACGTTATTGTTTCTAGTGATGTATGTGATATTTTTCACTTAGTAGGCATACCTATACATATTTTGTACAAAAAAAAAATAAAAAATAAATTTCTTGCACAGAAAACTAACATTATTGCATGTATGAGATAACATCGTTATGTGATAATATATTTATATATGGTAAGAAAATAACAACGTATGTATATGCAGTAACAATGTATATAAAGAGGTTCGTTTTTTAAGGAAAAGGTTAGTTTTTTTTTTTTTTTTTTCTTTTAGATTTAGGGGGAGGCAAAATCATACTTAGGTGCAGATCGAATAACAAACTCTATAACCCTTCCATCTGGGTTGTCCATCAACTGAGAGAAAAAGGTTAGTTAGTTGGTTATTTCGAAGTACCAAAATTAAAAAAGATAGTTAGTTGGTTATTTCCAAACTTCGTTACCTTGTAAAAGACTAACAAATAACCTCATAATTGAATGAAAAATTGTATAGCAAAGAGGATGAGGATGATCAATAATATTGATGATTAGAAAACGAAAAAAAGATAACAGAACAATCGTACTCACCTTACAATATATACAACTACGTACGCCCTTTTATCAACATTTTAAATTGC
Source organism: Dryas octopetala (assembly GCF_963921425.1). NCBI lineage: Eukaryota > Viridiplantae > Streptophyta > Magnoliopsida > Rosales > Rosaceae > Dryas > Dryas octopetala. The sequence continues at coordinate 28,344,340 of NC_141368.1, read as the reverse complement.
TTAGAGCCTTCCCCTCCCTCCTTCATCCCCTTCTCTCTCTCTCTCTCTAGCTCTCTCTCTCTCTCTCTCTCTCTCTCTCTCTCTCTCTCTCTCTCTCTCTCTCTCTCTCTCTCTCTCTCATGGTGGTCCGAGCTTTAATTTCTCTTTAGCGATCTTAATTTTTAATTCTCTTTCCCAGATATACCTCTATCTTGTTGGGAAAGGGTTTTCGCCACTGGATGTAAATAATAAGGAAAGAGGACAAAAAAGAGAAGACCTATTTAATTTGGGTAAGGAGAAGAATAAGCTACAATGAAGGGAGCAACATATGTTTTAACGACAGCCTCAAAAGGTGCTATGCAGGTATGTTATAATAGAACAATAACATATGAAAGTGGGCTATGGCGTGTTGAAAACCCCTTGATGTCATCTCTCCCACTCTTTGTTCTCCAAATGGTCACCATCATGTTCATCAATCGCATCGTCATGCTCGCCCTCAAACCTTTCCACCAACCACGGATTGTCGCCAATATTCTTGTGAGTAATACATCCCTATTACTCTATTATTGATGCTATATTTTACTATTTAATTGGTGTGCTTAAGAAATACACACATACACATATTGACATATATATATAATACCGTTCTCCTATGCAATATTTCCCATATTCCTAAAGGTGTCTCTTTCTGTAAATTGTCACATATAGAGTTAGGACTTTTGGACATAATATTCTAAGAAAAATAATAAATGAATTAGGCTAGTGCCAAAAAACGAATAACACAATTTTTACCGACAAACTTATTTAACTTGTAATGTATAAAAATATTTTTGTTTTCATCTTTCTTCATTTTTAATATGGCATCTTAAGAATACTTATAAATTTAGATTCTTTTTTATTGGTTCGCACTTCGCACTGAGTGGACTTTTATTTTATTAGGGGAGTATAGATGATGAATTTGTTTTGAAGATAATGATATGTCTTGCCCTTGACTTTTTGGTTCACGAGATATGTGTCCACTTGAACACCACACAATTAATAATCAAGTATAATTACAATTTACTAGCATTCAATTAGAACCCGTATTTAGCATTATTGAGATTCAAATGCTTATATTAAGTTCCCTTTCTAAACATCCCATTCACCTATTGTTTCCACTCACCGCCACCCTTATTTTTCTGAAATCATATTACCTGATATTGTTGGAGAGTATATAGAACATGGAGAATGTGAAATCTTGCATATATGCAGAATATAAAAGGTTTGGGCCGGTCCATCATTTCTAGTTGGTTTTAAATTAGATGCTACAATTTCTTCATGTATTGCATATGTCAAGTTCAACGATTATACATGCTCCCACGTCATGTAAAAGGTCTTTGGCCTACTCTCCACCCAATGTCTATTGGTCTTGGATTAGATGCTCAAATTTCAACTAATTATTATAGAGTTCTACATATCAAGTTGTAGAGTCCGGCGAATAGCAGGGACTAATTATGGGGGACTATGAGGGACAATTTTATAAGAGTCTTTAGATTAATCAAATGACACCTAGTTTGTCGGTTTAATTATGTTAAGTTTTAATTTTGAGATTAATCCAGAATTAAAACCTAACATATAATCTCCACAAATCTTATTCTACATTCTAGGAGGATATGGCGTAAACCCGTCGACGGATGAGGTAAAAAAGGGGACGAGGAAGAAAATGGATTAGGGTGAGGTTAAATATGTGCCATTGAATTAATCTAAGGGCTTTTATAAAATAGTCTCTCATAATTAGTCCTTTATACTAGCCATTCTGTCAAGTTGTATTGCATGTATTCATGGTTAAGTAGAGGCCTTGTATCTTCAGAATGAGAACACAACTTGTATTTAAAGAACACGTTTACTAGCTAGAACTGAATCTGTCAAAAGCTTTCCTATCCCTCTCTTTTTTGCATATATATCCTAAATATCCTAAAGACAATTTTCCTTCAGAAAATAATTTTATGCAAGGATATATATATAACTAGCTAGTCTCACTGCATGCTATTCCGCCGGAGAAGTTTTTTCTATTGCGCATATGTTGTTATTTTGGGCAATATTGTCAGTTATCATGCCACAATCACTCTAAATCTAATTTGCATGGTACGTAATAAGGTTTCTTATTTGTTGCTGCTAGTTTTTTTTTGCTTAATTTTTATATTAATTTTTTCCTTAGACGGAGATTGGATCAAGAACAAGTTCTTGAATATTACCAGTGTCTGTTTTATTTCTTAATTTTTGTTTCTACTTTATATTTTTGTTGACAGAAGTTGGATCAAGGACAACTTCTTAAACATGGCTGGTGCATGCTATTTCTTTTCTTAATTTTAATATTTAGTTTTCTCTTAATATATAGAAGTTGGCTCATAATGTTGTTTATTTTATGAATTTATCTCTTTTAATTAAATTACATTTCTTCTGCATGACATTTTTATGAATTATGGACAATTTTAAAATTACGAATGTTTACCAAACTGGAGGAGTTCTCTCTTTATATATATATATATATATATTAAAATTTTATTGAAGTGATGAAAGGAAAATTGGGTGAGGAAAAAGATAGCGGGAATAGAAGTAGAAGTACTATATATATATATATAGTGTTTAACAAAATTATGACTAATGAATTATATGCAGGGTGGTGTGCTACTGGGTCCATCTCTCATTGGCAGGACAAATTTTTTAAGAGCCTACGTATTTCCTTTCAGCACCATGTTGTCCACACAGACTTTGGCAAACTTGGGCATCGTATATTACATGTTCTTTGTGGGGCTAGACCTTGATTTCAAGCCAATAATAGGTGCTGGAAAGAAGACTCTCAGCATTGCTCTTGTGGGCATTGTCTTTGCTGTCCCCCTCGGGTGGGCCTTGTATCGTTTTTTGTTCTTCAGCGACTTTACTTCACAAACAAAAAACAAGCCCACTGTGAAAGGACCCATATTTTGGGGCATTGCCCTCGCCACTACCAACTTCGCAGATCTCGCTCGAATCCTTGCAGACTTCAAGCTCTTCCACACTGAGATTGGAAGACTTGCCTTATCTGCAGCAGTTATCTCCGACTTGTTCTCGTGGTTTCTTCTTCTTGTAACAATGGCCATAATCAATGAGCAAATATATACGGTCCTGTCCACCTTGGCCTTCATTGGATTATGTGTTTTTGTAGTTCGCCCAGCTCTCTCGTGGGTAATTCGTTGCACAACAAAAGAGGATAGCTACAATGAACTCCATATATGCTTTGTTCTAGCCGGTATTGTGCTATGTGGGTTCATAACCGATGCCTGTGGTTCGCACTCTATGGTGGGGCCTTTTGTGTTGGGAGCTATTATGCCTAGGGGAGACCTCAATAATGTGCTCCTAAAGAGGGTTGGAAACTTTGTGTCCGAGTTTCTCATGTCTCTTTTCTTCTTAGTTATAGGGTTAAGAACCAATACAAGGTTTATTCTCAATCAGATTGACAGAGCTAATGAAGAACAAACTGGAACTACCATATATCGATTTTTGGGGGTTATCATCGTGGCTTTTTTAGCTAAGGTTGTGAGCACTTTTGTTATAGCCTTAATCAACAAAATTCCACCTCGGGATAGTCTGGCTCTTGGACTACTTATGAACACCAAAGGCTTATTGGCTCTGCTTGTACTCAATGTTGCTCGAGACCTAAAGGTACCTATTATGCATGCATGTTTAAGTTATGTTTTTGAAATATTCTTTTACTTTATCTTAATTGAAAAGTATTTGGAAGTGTAAAATTACACATGTTGATCCATCATGCCGATTGATGAACATATGTAAGTTTGCACGAGTTGGGATGTCAACTCGATCATATATAACTATATATATATATATATATATATAGGAGTGCTCTAAAACTAATTAGTTAGCAAGTTAATTAATACGAAACTAACCATGCTTTTGAGACCACCACATAACTAATCTCATAATCTGAACTATTAATTATTTAGGTCATACTTCAAAGATCATCATTACAAAAAATCAACAAAATCGAAAATCATTTAGTCATCTAATTGAGATCAAATAAATAGACGATTAGTGTTTTCGATAAAAACATATAAATAGTTGTTGTTATAATTAAATGACTAAATGATTTTCGATTTTGGAGATTTTTTACAGGGATGATATTTGAAGTAGGGCCTAAAAAATAAATGGTTCGGATTTTTAGATTACATTGTGCGATGGGCCCAACATGGTGGTTAACTTTGTATTAACTTACTAACTAGTTAGTTTTAGAGCATTCTTATATACGAGATTCTTATATATATATATATTATATATATATAAAATCTTATACGTACCTTTCCATTCATTACTAATTTATTTTAGGTTGAGTGCCTTACCTTTCACATAATACTTCTCATAATATAAACCCCTTGAAATAACACTATATATATACACATATAACCATACCTGTAAATTATCTTTGAAATCTTTGATGTGTTGTGTACTAGGTCTTGGACAACCAAACGTTTGCAGTGATGATAGTTGTTTGTTTGGTAATGATGGTTCCGATTGGACCTTTTCTATCCATCACCTACAAGTCCACCAGGCGTGTCACCCAATACAAACTCAGGAACATACAAAGCGTAGGACCTAATACGGAAATTCGAATTCTTGCATGCACCCACACCTCATGCAACATAACAGGCATGATCAGCCTCCTCGAAGCTTCCAATCCAACCAAACAATCTCCAATCAGTGTCTTTGCCGTCCAACTCGTGGAGCTTATCGGTCATTCTTCGGCCATGTTGATCGTGCATGATGCTTGCAGGACCGACACGGATCACACCAATGAGGTACAATCTGACTTCAACTCCAATGCTTTTGAAAACTATGTGAAGCAAAGAGAAAACGTCTTCGTCCAAGCACTCACCGTGGTATCTCCGTACAACACCATGTATGAGGACATATGCAACTTGGCTGAGGACAAGTGTCTCAACCTCATAATCATTCCGTTCCACAAGCAATTTAGCATTAACGGAGGGATGGAAGATTCTAACCCTTCTCTCAAGAAGGTCAATAATGACGTGATTGCCAATGCACCGTGCTCCGTGGCTATCTTCGTCGATCGTGGACTTGCAACATCTAAAATTACCGACTCCAACAACAGCTCAGTAGGCTGCTACCACATTGCCATGCTTTTCATAGGAGGGGCAGACGATCGTGAGGCATTAGCATATGCATGGAGGATGGCTGGACATCCTAGGGTCAACTTGACAGTTGTACGACTTATTCCAAGTAAATATGCATTAGGAGTGGGATTAGATGCTGATGATAATGATGAAATTCTAGAGGCAATGGCAACGACTGGGAGGCAGAAACAACTCGATGACCTATACATGGATGAGTTTAGGCTCAGGTCCATGAACAATCCCTCCATAAAATTATTAGAGAAGCTAGTCAATAGTTGGGAAGAAACTCTCAACCTAATAAGTGTGATGGAAGTTAAATATGATTTGTATTTAGTGGGAAGAGGGCGTGGACCAGTCACAACAGTACAGTTATTGGATTGTGACGACTCTGATGACTTGGGACCTCTGGGGGATGCATTGGTGTCTTCAAGCTTTATGGCTAATACATCCATTCTTATAGTGAAGCACTATGACCCTATGGACGAAGTACAGGCGGAGGAGAAATATTAATGGCATTCTACTGATCTAACCTAGCCTAAGAAGTATGTATCATATGCATGCTAATAAGCTTTCCTGTTTTCTTCATATCATTTTCTTCCCTCTTCCTAAAGTTTGTCCCCCAATCCATTCTATATATGTAACTTCTCATAAGCGATGTAATTCTAGCCATGGGTTAGTTGTGGGGACTAGTACGTACAATTCCTTAAAAAACAAAGTATCTTATATATATTTACCAATTAAGCATTTGGGAAAATAAACCCAGTTTTACATAAAAACCAAATAAGCATAAATATCCATGAGTTTAGGAATTTGGATTATGATTGATATTTCAAATTTGGTGACTTGCTATCAAGTTTAATTTGGTAGCTTTTTTCAAATTTCAAAACTTCTTCTTGAGGGATATGCAGTGTGCGTACATGGGTGATGTCCTAGAAAATTCCAAGCATTTAAATTGAAGAAATTTAAATTTTTGGGCAATAATTTGGATTTTCTAGAATTTTTCTAGAATTATTTGAGATTTCTTTAATGGAAATACAATTTTCCTCGATAGTTTTGGATTTAAGGAATGATGTACGAAGGCCATTTGGTCAATGTAAGACCATAGGAAATTAGTACTCTTCGAGACAAATCCAACTCTTCTAACGGTGTGCCAATCAGAGTTCGGAAGATTAATCTATGCATGATCGAATTTCCAAAGTTGAATAGTTATTTGAAATTATTTGTTTTGGAGATATAATTTTTTGGAATATTTTTAATGTCAAATTATTATTTTGAAGCTTTAGATACTCATTGAGATGAGTCCGTAGGATTTTATGAAATAGTTTTTTAACTTCTTATGAGTTTTTGTTGATTTTTCAAAGTTTGATAGAATTTAGAAATTAAATAGGAAAAACGAAAATTCAAAAGGAGGGACACGTGGTGCGCCACGCAACGGGATCCTACGGCTTGGATGTCACTAGCACCTTGCCCACATATCAGCAGTCATGTCCCTTCGCCACATGTCACGAACATATTGGTCTACACCTGCGTTTGCCCAGATAATTAATACTTCCCTTCAATATATGAAATATCTATACATAAAATTTATATTATTCACATTTTAACTACTGCTATATACAACATTAATTTCAAATTCACAAATGGATACCTTGTTCGTTGTGAATTCATTAGTATAGTCACGTGAGTATTCGGTCCCAACCTTGTCCTCAGTGTCAGCCCCAACTTTTTCGTTGTTTCAAGTATAAGCATCATCATGTTGCTCGCTCTACACATAAAACCCTATATTCAACAGAAGGTAGCCAAACTAAATGTCTTTGTTCTGCAGATGATTGCCGAGCAAATGTACTAACATTCGGCTCTCCAAGTAACTGATCGGATCACTTCTACACAAATATCAGAATTTAATTCGGTGGCTTTCTGCCAAATATATATAAGTAATCTATTCGGTGGATAACTGCCAAATGGTATGAATGATATCTTCTATGATATTTATTTGCAATTATCATTCGGCGGTGATCAACCAAATAGTTTACTTATGTTTGGTTGACACTTGCCGAAATTTTTAGAACCATTCGGCCCTAGTTCGCTGAACGAATTGCGACCAGAAATGAAAGAATACGAAAAAATATTTTAAAAAAAAAAACTCAAAAATTTACTATTATACCTCATCTGAAGATAAATAAGCTAGGGACGAGTGAAGACTTCATTCATCAAAACTAATATGCTTTTCTACAATATTATTACTTATATATATAGAATAAAGAGAGAAGTTTTAGAGTTTAGTGGATGAAAAATGAAAAAGTGAGGTTATAGGAGGAGGGGTGTACGTGCCTGAAATGTTGTCGTTGGGGTTTAGGAGTGTTGGGTTTAGGGTGCGTAGAGAGTTTTTTTTTTTTTTTCCAAAAATTATGGGTTATCCATTAAAGTCTTTTTACTTTGTGTCAAATATCACAAATTAAGTAAGGAGATGTATAGTGAGAGAGAATGAGATGTATATAGCAGTACTCTAAAGTTGAAACAAATAAATTAAGTCTTTTCAAAACGGCGGTGAATTAATTTTGGTAAAAAGTTGGCCTGGTAAGTTGTAACTCTATTTGTCAAATCGCGGGGAAATTTGATAAAGCTCCGGTACATATATAGATAGGGTTGCAACCAAATTAATCTGGTCATATTCCACATATATATCCTAACCGTAGTAATATGTTATAAATTTATAATTAACCTAAATACCTATTATTCATTTGTACGTCTCTCTCTCTTTCTCTTTCTCTCTCTCTCTGCATACTTACTTACCAAAGGGATGAAAAAAGCAACAAATTAATAATAATTTATAGAAGCAAAAACAAGGTAATCTCGACAATCGATGATTCCTTTTTGTTCCGCCAGAAAGTGTAGCAGTTTCCAAATATATATTATATATATATTCTCCATATATGGTTCATGGTTGTGTTACTTGTTTGTACCCATTTGTTCAAATAGGCTATGTGGCAAGGAGAAGGCTCAATTCAAGTATAGTTTTAGCCCAAAGTCAAAAGCCCAGAGCATGTCCGAGGCCCATTAGATGCTCGGGAAGCACAAAGAAGATCTCGACGAGATCCCTTGCTAAGAAAGCTGTTAGGACAAAAGAATAAAGCTAGTACCAAAATGAAAAGTGTCCTGTGAAAGCTATCAAGATAAGTACAAAGTTTGGAAGGTCATTAGTGAACGTACAAGTGTCAGCAATCCAGAGGTAGGTGTACTAGGGTTTCAGCGTCACCTTTACTATAAAGACCCTACTAAGGAAAGCTGTAAGGAGGACTATACACACTCGTACCCAAAAAATCTTTGCAATACTGCAAATCAAATTGGCATTGCCATGCATTGAATTTCCTTTATAGTTCTTATCTTTCCCTTTGAGGAATTTCTTTATTACTAAGTCTTGCATTTAATTTTAGTTACGTTGCATTTAGTTCAAATGATTGTACTCGATTTCAGTTTATTTCAGTGATATTTAATCCTTCTTTGAGTATTAAATTTCAGATCTAGTTGTTTATTGGCCATTTATTGCATCATTTCCAGTTATGTTTAGTTAATATATTGTGATTTCCGATTCGATCATCTTATGGCTAGATCTGTAGTTGAAAACTACTATTGTTGATCAGCTAACCTTGAACTCGGCTTACTTCCTTATTGAGGGTGTTTCCATTTTCAAATTTATTACTTGTGATCTAGTAGTTAACCATTGCAAATCCACATTGTCACGATAAGAAAGAAATGTTGAAAGTCCTGGAATGCCCAGGCGAAGAAAAGAACCTATACGAAGTTTAAAATTCTCTTTTGGCACAGTCGTTTGATTACTTTGTTTATCGCTTTTATTTTAAGTTTTATTGATATTTGTACTCATCCAAGTACAAACGAATACTTGGTGGCACGCCTTTTCCAAAAAGAATCAATGATATGAACTAGATCATAGACGTACACGTGGTTAGCAACATTTTCGACCATAACATAAATTGGCACGCCCAGTGGGACATACTTTTTCTTTTACTTGGTTGCCTTTTCACTTTTTACATTTTCGGTTTGCTTTATCCTTTTTGTTGTTAGTGCATGCATGGTTGAGACCCGTCGAGGGTTTGTAAGGAGAGTGGTACAAGAAATACAAAATAGGGGTGTAACTCACTACTACAAAAATCTTCATAGATGACACAGTTTACATGTCATCTTTGACATTTAATGACACCATGGAATAGAGTCATCTATGTGGGTGTCATTAAAAGTCACATTAGATAACACATTTTAGGTGTCATCTAATATTTATCATGACATCTAAAAAGTGTCATAAAAACTTAATTTAAGTGTCATCATAGATATTACATGCATTACATCTAAAAAGTGTCATAAAAACTAAATTTAAGTATCATAATAGGTATTACATGACATCTAAACAGTGTCATAACAACTAAATTTAAGTATCATAATAAGTATTACATGACATCTAAACAGTGTCATAACAACTAATTTTAAGTATCATAATAGGTATTACATGACATCTAAACAGTGTCATAACAACTAAATTTAAGTATCATAATAGGTATTATATGACATCTAAACAGTGTTATAATAACTAATTTGAAGTATCATAATAGGTATTACATGACATCTAAACAATGTCATAAATCAGTATAAATTTGCATTTATATATATTTTTTCAACATTGCATATATATATATATATAATTTTATGGCTTTTAAAACCATATACTAATTAAAGAATGCTTGATAAACTAAAAATATATTTAATTGCACTGCAAAAAGATAGTACATTTGCATATATAATTCAATTTGTACAATATTACATATAATTAAGTGCATATATACAATTTCTTCAAAATATATATTAGCCCTAGCTAATATGAAGTTCTTCAAAATATTAGGCCTAATATAATGTTCTTCAAAATATTAGGCTTAATATAAAGTTATAATTAATCAACAAAATATGAAAGTGTCGATCTCCTAACTCACTAGCGCTCTTGGTCCTCTTCGATTAATGCATCAACAAGTTCTGCCCACTCTATTCGCGCCACATCAATTTATTCTTGTGTGTATGTGACTTTTCCTTTGAACTGCAATACCGGCCAATTAAGAAGAGATAAATCAAGCTCTAAAAATCAATTGACTCAATTAATTGATAGAAAACTAAAATTAAAGCACCAATAACTAGCCAATAAGCAGCAAGCAGTCTGCAACCTGAATTGACTCAATACCAAAAGCATCGATAAGTAGCCTGCAGCTATTAACAAAACTAAACAGATAGCTAGCTAGCTAGAGGGTGCGTGAGCTGCATCAATCTCCTTAGAAAAACCAGGAACACAGCCAAAGAGAAATCACACTCTCCACTTCAAGCATATATTGAAAGCTGATGCATTGAGGGTTAATATATAGGCAAAGTCAAGTGAGAATCAAAAATGCAAAAGCAACACGTTGATACATTCACAAATATACCATAATTGAGGTTGCTGCAAACAACAAAAACCGAGGGAATTCCCACCATAGTAGGGATACTAGCTTTCAAATTAAAAGCAAGCCAATTCAATCTTCAAAGCCAACCACACTACCCAAGGAAACACCAGCAAAATCACTAAGAGTGCCAAATAGACACAATAATTAAGATTGCAAGACTCACACTGCCCATGCCATCTAGGACAATCAAAATTAGCAGTACGTAAAATGTCTTCTATTGATCTATATGGTTGCATCTTAAATCCTGATATATATATATGGAACCAGTCCATAATTTAACATATATTTAGGCACTAAAGATCTAGTCAAAACAGTATTTTTTCCATTACAAGGACACAATAGTCAGGGCATTCAATATTTACAAACCATGACATAATTAGTATACATATCCAACAATTAAATTCTACATTCTTAGTAATTAGTACTCACCTTGTTTATAATTGAGCACCTTGGATCTTCAATGATCTCCTTCACGTACTTCATCACATAATAACCACATTCCACACTTCCTACTTGACTTGGACACTACACCAAAACAACATGAAATGTAATTTAATGAGATCATTGTAATAATTTATTATTTGAGGTGAAAATACCATTATTTACTTTTACTACTTTCCAAATTACATTTTTTCGACCCTTTCTTCCCTTTTGACCATTAAACATTTTTAATGCACTGCACATAAAACAGGTGAATACATTGTTCTACCAGTTTAATGAATAACAAAATGAAATTAATTAATATCAGATAGAAAGAAATAGTTACAGGTCCACAACGTCCTTCATTCCAGGATTTATGCTATTTTCATTCAGAGGGTCCAAATAATACACCAATGCACTATAAGGGTCAATGACAGCCAGCAACCAGTGACCCCTACATATATATGTAAAATAAATATTGCATCATTATTTTATATCAAATACAACTTGCAAGAAAGTTAATCATGGACATTAAACTTACCCTTTATTGTAAGGAGCAAAAATTAATTGGTCTTCTATGGCATTCTCTAATCTTACTGATAGTGCACGTGATCTTTCTTCCATTTTACCTGCCAAATTAGAGATACGACCAGGATCTACAAATCCAAAAGAGCTATCCTGATTTTTCTTTTTCAATATCGACCAAAGGTGCCTAATAAAAAATGATAATATTTAGATAATTAGTATCATACCTCATCGATCATATGATTAATATTCAATGTATTAGACAATGCACATATTTATTCATATATCTAACCTCATGTAGATTGAAATGCAAACGTTGGATATTTCTTGCATTAAGCAGAATTGAATGATGTCGTCTCTAAACAGAAACGTATTGAATTCATTCCCAAATACACCACTTTCAAATGGGATTTTGGTTGACTCATTTTCAACCATAGTTCCTTTAGCCAACCGCAAAAGTAAATGTACAGACCCAGGCATCTTGTACGATTCCTTAACGAGTGACTGTGTGGTTGACAACTTTTGAAGCTTCGCTGGACGCTAATAGCAAAAACAAATAGTGTATTATTACTATAATTTTTTTCGCTATATAAATAAGTCATAGACAACCAGAAGTTGTACCTCATCATTCGCCATTACAACAAGATGTCGAGGCCATGCTACATGAGTACCAATGGCTTGCCTCACAGTCATAAGTTCATCATTAACAGGTATTGGGAGAATAGCATTTTCATTAATAGCTACGTCAATAGCAATGCGCAAATTTTTAACCCCTAATGGCACTCCATGTAAAGGTCCATCTAGCGGGATGATTGTCCCACATGCAACAATATTTTCAATTGTCTCTACAGCCAATTTGCATTGTTTGACCTTACAAAACAAAAATTAAATCATAATTTATAATTATTAAATTTGGGAAGAAACCAAAAAGAACATATATATATATATATATGTGCACCTTCATATCTTTTGGGTTTTCCATAGAAGCCTCTATATCATCATACTTTCGATTGATTTTTAGCTTAGAAATTTCCTCTTCATTGCATTGTTTTACCTTACAAGAAATAAATTGCAAAGATATTCAATATTTATTATTAGATAAAAACAAACTAATATATAATAACTATGCATGTACCTTCATATCTTTTGGCTTTTCTATGAAAGTCTTCCTCTTGTCATCTTTTCGGTTGACTTTAGATTTTTTCTCTTTATCTTTCTGGTTTACCACCCTAGACATTTTTTCATCTGTATCAAACTTGATTGAGCAACTACCTTTCTCAGATGCTTGATTAACTTTGAGCCATTCTTCCATCATTCTCACTTGATTAGGTTGTAAAAATGAAGTAAACAAATTCAGCTGTTTCTGCATCTCCCCAATGTGTAGCCTTTGATTCTCCAACTCCCTTTGCAATATTAGTTGCTCACTCGATTGAGATTTACATCTTGGAGTATTGAAGTACATCTTGGGTGTGACAAAGCCTCCAACAGCTCTTACATGTCCAGAATTTTCAGTGTTTCCAAAGCAATTGTCAATATGTCAGTGCTACCAGAAGTTGATATTGTCCCATCTTCAACACCTTTAGTTACTGCATCCTGTAACCATTGCAAACAATTTGTTTGTATTGAATATATTAATTTAGCATATTTAAAATACCTATCCATACAACTTACAATTCGCTCAGCACGTGCTTTGATTGTCTCAGTCAAATAATTTCCTTCTTTATCAACGCGTCCCTTCTTCCATAAGACTGATCGATCAATGTCAGTGGTGGCCCCAGACGCCAGCTTCTATTTAGATGAACATGTCTGATTTGACAATAGCCACGTAGTTTTTGTATATTAATAAAAGATTTAAACACGGCATTAATTTACCAGTTCATCTTCCAATTTAGCATAGCCTTTTATGGAGAGTCGATGGTTATACTGATGAAGACCTCGCCTCCTTGAGTTTTCTTGACTAAGTTTCTAACAAATTCATACAAAAAATTAGTGTCTTGTAGGTGTCATATATATATATATAACAGTTAGTATTGTACACTTATGCACATCAAGTGTTTTCATTTACAAACCATAAATTCTGGAGTCAATCGGGCCCTCACAAATGCATCCCAATCTGTTTGAAGAATGAAACCATAGGCTTTTGGTGGACTCTTTAGGTGATTAGGTTGATATTTGAACTTTAATATATACCTTTTTGTTAGAGTGTTTTTGAATATTCTCCACAACTTTCCGGCATTGCTAATAACATGTTTCTTGCTTCTTTCATCCACAATGAAAGCACTCTGCAGGGGATGTACAATAGAAACAGTGTTTTCAATTTATCAAATGAATTAATACAAGAAGTGTAAGGCCAAAATTATATTCAATACATACCTGCACCATGTCCCATATCTTATTTTTTAAAGATTCTGGTACCTCTATCCAATTCTTATGTGTAATTGGGACTGTGGTACGAGCCATAAGACCAATGAAACTAGATAATTTACTTCCTGCTTTGCCTTTTGGCTGTCCCTTCGAGTTATATCCAACTTCCAGTCGGTCCCCATCACTTCTACAATAAACGTACTAAGTCTGAAAGCTGAGTTGGACCTCTGGCTTTCCTTTCTTTAGAGGTTTGGTCATTCTCTGATAGCATTCTAGCATCACCATTTTCTTCTTTGGAATTCATATTAAAAACTGTAAGATTCCAAAAATAAATTTATTAGTTAATTACCAAATTGTAGAAATACATATATGCAAACATTTTTATTTATTTATTTATAGAACCTTCATAGCATAAGAAACTTTTATTAAATGATAAAAAAACAATTACACCTAGTCAGGGGGGGACTTAAGGAGCCTTACCCCTCAAAAGACTAAGCACACAAAGACAAAAGAAAATGCATACAACACCTAGTATAGACAAACATATAAATGCCAAAAGAAAATTCATGAAAGATAAACATATATATCTATCTTATAGTAGATTCCTAAGATCCTGATGCAGTATGTTCAACCCAAGTTCCCTCACAGTCACCTCGCATGTAAACCGATTCAGTTTCAGTCATTATATCAAATGATTCAACTGATGGCAATGTTTTAGTAGGGCATTTATGGTCAATAAGAGTATCTCCTAACTCTTTGTCATCTAGCCAGTCCATTTGAGGAGCTGCAAGTACAATCGACCACCTTGAATCCATTGGGTCTTCAATGTAAAATACTTTTTTAACTTGAGTAGCTAAAACAAAAGTATCAGATTTGTGCCCAATTTTACTATGGTCAACTAATACGAAGCCAAACTCATCTACTTTGATGCCATTGTTGGTTTCCACCCAATCACACTTAAATACTATAGGCTTAAATTTAGTATAATTCAACTCCCATATCTCTTGAATCACCCCATAGAAAGTCATATTTGTCAAAACAGGATTCTTATCTTTGGCGCTTGCTACTTGGAGAGTTTTCGCTACTAATATCACTCCACTATTCTGTTGGACTTGTGAATTATCACGAGACTTGGTATGATAATGAATACCATTAATGTCATATCCAGAATACTTTGTTACTTCTGCCCAAGGCCCTTTTGCTATCCACCTTAAGGTTTCTGATATGTCACACTCAGGAATATTGAGCTCATTATCAACCTGCAAGTTAACACTCACATTGTTAACTTTTAAATATAATATTTTTGATAATTTAGAACATCAGTATGAGGAAGAAGAAAATACTCTTTGCTGCATCCAATAAATGAAAGTTCGATTGTGTTCATCTAAGAGCCACTTTTCACGTTTAGATTTAACAGGATGAGCCATCTTCAAGATTTCCTTATGCTCTCTAACAAGTTTTGAATAAATAACATATATTGTTATCTCACTAATCATGTCTAAAAGTTGTAAAAAGAGGTATAAAGGATAAGATTTTAATCTTACTGGATATAAGGTAAAACCTCAGTTGTGTTTTCCAACACATAACGATGTGCCTGCTGCCATAGCTTGAGATCAACCTTTGAAACTTTTCCTCCTGATAATGGACGATCAACATCTTTTTTGTGTGAACGAATCTTCAATGGAATTCCAATTGCATCTACTTTTGATAAATACTCTGTACAGAATTCTACAGCTTCTTCTGCAATGTAACATTCAGCCATGGAACCCTCAGGACGATTGCGATTTCTCACATAACCCTTTAAGATTTTCATGTACCTTTCAAATGGGTACATCCATCGAAAATAAACGGGTCCACATAAGCGAACTTCCCTAATGAGGTGGACTGTAAGATGGACCATTACATCAAAAAAGGATGGTGGAAAAATCTTCTCAAGCAAACACAAAGTCTCCAGAAGATCAGTTTGTATTTCATCCAACCTTAAAACATCCACTGTTTTCTCACATAAGGCATTAAAGAAGAGACAAAATCTGGTAATGGCATATCTTACATGCTTAGGCAATACAGCTCGAATTGCAATAGGAAGTAGTTGTTGCATAAGCGTATGATAGTCATGAGATTTAAGACCAAGAAGTTTCAAATCTTGCATTGATACAAGGTTTCGAAAATTTGAAGAGTATCCATGGGGAACCTTGACTTCTAACAAGGATTTACAAACTGATCTTTTCTCCTCCCTAGTTAATGTGTAACATGCTGGGGGGAGATATGTTTTTTTCTCCCCAACTTTTGCTGCCAATTCAGTTCGTATACCCATCGCAATAAGATCCTTACGAGCTGCCACACCATCCTTTGTTTTTCCAGGAATGTCGAGCAATGTGCCAAGAAGACTCTCACAAACATTCTTCTCAATATGCATAACGTCTAAACAATGTCGGACATATAATGACTTCCAATATGGTAAATCAAAGAAAATTGATTTTTTCTTCCAACAAGTCTCAAGGTCAGCATCTTTCTTTCTAGTGTTTGCTTCATTCTTTGTGCCTCTACTCTTTCTTTTTCCATAACTTGGTGTCTTCTTACCTTTAGTTGGCATCTTCTTACCCCATGATAATTTAATCCCTTCAACTTTTTTCAAAATTTCCTCTCCGCTTAACGGATCTGGAGCTGATCCAAACTCTTTCTTACCATTAAATGGTTTTCTTTGATTTCTAAACAGATGATCTTGGCTTAGAAATCTTCTGTGACCAGTAAATGAAACCTTCTTACCAAAATGTAGCCAAGTAGAAGATGTTTTCTCACTACAAATTGGACATGCATAATACCCTTTCACACTACAACCACACAAATTTCCATATGCAGGAAAGTCATTAATTGTCCATAATAACACAGCCTTTAACATAAACGTCTCTTGATTGTATGCATCATAAGCTTCAACACCAATATCCCATAAATGTTTTAAATCATCAATTAATGGTGCCAAATAAACATCAATATCATTACCTGGCTGCTTAGGACCCGATATTAACAATGTTAACATCATAAATTTTCTCTTCATGCACAACCATGGTGGAAGGTTGTAATTGAGCATTATTATTGGCCAGCAACTATATCTACTGAGTCCACTATGAGGATTTATCCTATCTGCTGAAATGGCTAGTCAAAGATTTCTTGGGTCAGCCCCAAACTCAGGCCACATATGATCTACAAGCTTCCATGCAGGAGAATCTGCTGGATGGCGTAGTTTACCATCTACTTCTCTGTCTCGAGCATGCCACAGCAAATGTTTTGCTATATTATGGTTATAGAACATTCTTTTAAATCTTGGGATAGGCGGAAAATACCATAGAACCTTTGCTGGTACCCCCTTCTTACTTTCACATGAATTCTTATTAACCTTCCATCTAGACAAATCACAAGTGGGACATGTAGTTGCATCCTTATACTCCTTCCTATATAGAATGCAATCATTTGGACATGCATGTATTTTTTCGTACTTCATTCCTAGTGCACATAATGTCTTCCTTGCTTCATACAATGATAAAGGCATTTCATTCTTGGATGGAAGTAATTCTTCCAAAAAAGCTAGTAAATCTGAGAAACTTTGATCAGGCCACCCATATTTTGCCTTGATGTTGTACAATCTTACCAATGTTGATAACTTTGTAAACTTTGAACAACCAGGGTAAATGGGTTTTTCAGCATCCTCAAGCAATGTCTTCAATTCTGCAGGGTTAGTAACAAAACCATCATATGCAGCTTGAACCATCTCTATAGTACTATCCATCATAGTTTCCTCATTATACCTCCCCAAATTTTCCTTTAAATTATCTGAACTCATATTGGGAACTTCTTCTCCGTGCCAATACCATATACGATAACTCTTATCAATACCATTGAAAAATAGATGATCTCTTATGTGAGACCCGGAAATTTTCAAATTTATTTTGTGATTTTTCCTTATTTTCAAAAAAGGTTTTATAGAATTTATTTGTTAGCAAATCTAATTTTTGTTCACCTTGAGCTTTAAATTGTTTGACCAATTTTGACTAGGGTTTTGACCCAAGTTAGAACTTTAAAAGGTAGTACTTTTACTCACGAACCCAACGGTGCAAGTCTCGTATTATTCCGAGTCCGGGAGATTATTTTATGAATTTCCTAAATTTTCTTAGTTTGTGGAGCTTGAAATTTTCGAAATTTTTCTAAAGGCCAAATTGGTAATTTGACCTCATAGTTAATTAGTACTAGTCGATACGAGTCCGTAGTATTTTTCGGGGTATTTTTCTGAGTCCCGAGCTATTTTTAAATAATTTTTGAAGTTGGGGAATATAGGAAAAAGAAAATAAAATAGGAAATCACCAGATCGCGCCACGTGGCACGATCTGGAGCGTCCATCGCTGCATGGCAGCAAGATCTGATGGC
Organism: Dryas octopetala; assembly: GCF_963921425.1. Classification (NCBI taxonomy): domain Eukaryota; kingdom Viridiplantae; phylum Streptophyta; class Magnoliopsida; order Rosales; family Rosaceae; genus Dryas; species Dryas octopetala. The sequence continues at coordinate 28,325,970 of NC_141368.1, read as the reverse complement.
TGCATGTGCAGCCAAGTGTTAGTACACATGCCACGTGTCACTTCCCCATTGGCCCATTTTGTGACGGTTGACTTGAGTCAACCCAGTCAACTCGGATGAGTCAACCGAGTTGACTCACTCACTCTCCCTATAAATAGCAACGCACCCCCAGCTGATTTCCTCACAATTCAGCCGCACGCTTCCCAAGAGAGAGCTTCTCTCTCCTCTCTCCTCCTCTCTCTCTTCTTCAATCTTGTTTTGAGTTTATCTTGAGTTCTGGAGCTCCGATCGACGATCCGATTTCGCCTACGCGATCGTGGCGACGAGCTCTTCAATTCTAGTAGTGTGAAGGCTATGTTTTGGTGAAGTTTTAAAAAAATCATTTCTGAGCTCCATAGGTAATTTCTTGATCCCTGTCGAACTTCTGCTAAAATTTTGTTAAATAAATCTCTTATTAATTAGGTTCTTTTAATCTTATTACTTAGCAAGTCTAGTAGTACCGAGACTCTGCCCGTGGGAAGTCTTCAACAGGTATACCCTTAACCCAGCTTATTTAACCTGCTGTTATTTAAGTTGTGGTTATAGACGGAACGCTGTTTAACTGTTGTTATCAAATGAACTTAATAAATATTGAGGCCATATCAGTGGTAACCAAATAACGTGATGACTAAGGTCAGTCCATGAGCATACAGGCGTTGGGTACTGAGCCAGAGCTCCCTCAGTTTCCCCATGCACTGACCTGGTCACGTTGTAGGTTCATATCTGATCAACCTCCTCGACAATGAATTAAAATAGATATAGAAACCACACGGTCTGACATGACTGTTTGCCTCGGGGTGCAAGGTCATATCGGATTAAGAATTCAGAGAAGTCTAGCAGTTACGCTAGTGCCAAACCTCTGAATTATACCTGGTCTTAACAGACAAGGTCATCGATTTACGTGAAGACCGTTTTTAACACCAGTTGTTGTCAAACTAGGAACTCCAGTTACCTAAAGGAGATCGTTGCGACGTGGCAAATTGTGATTTGTACTCGAAAACAAGCAAAAGCTTTGGACCCTAGGTAGGGGGACAACACACTCTGACTAGTGGATTTCCTGCATGTACTATATAATAAATACTGTGTGATAAAGATGCATGTTTTTGATTGGCATATCTGCTTGGTTTTATGATGATGAGAATGATGACCGTTATGCATATTCTCGTGAGATTGTTATTGTGTTTGACTTGAGAGTGAAAGGTCCCTTACGGTAGACCCTGGGTTTCGATCCCCAAAACCTCATGAGGGGTTGTACGGACGGACTGGTCGATTGTCCTTCTTGGGAGGCCAGTCTAGGCGGTACAACCATGAAATGGCCACTTTCGCTACCCTGTCCCGGTCAAATGACTGCAGGACTTTGTTATGCTTTTGTGAGAGGGTAGTTAGCCCTAACGGCTGGTCAACAGGTATGATTCTGAACTTGGGCCCGAAAAACTGTATTTTGAAAATTGTATGAGCATGCTACTCGTTTTACAAAGCTTGACAACTGGTTTGTGTTGTGCATTTGATTTTAAATTATCTCAAACTATTTTTCAAACCTAGCAGGGAGTTCCCTGAGGGGGAGCAATGAACGTATGTGATGCTCACCCCTACATTGTTGTTTTTCTCCCTCTCAGGTGCTGCGCGTGTGGACTTTGACGGCCTCGATTGAGGGGTGGTGGTGCGGTCTCGAGCTTGTCAACTCCTGTGTTCCTGTTTAGTCAGTATATTTTCCTTGGGCAGGTCCTTGGTGTCCTTTTACTATCTTTATATACCCTTGGTCATATCTTGTATATACACTGAGTCCTTGGGTTGTCTACTTTTGAATTATCGAGTCTATATAAACAGTTTCTTTGAAGTTACTCTAAACAATAGTAGCTCCGAGGGTTGGTTTAATTATGAATTAATTATTTCTGAATAAACTTTCCGCTGCAAACTCAAGCACTCTGATCCAACCCATTTTTACTAAACCAAAAGGCTTAACCTATTTTGCGGATATTTGGGATTATAACACCGGGGGATTGGTTGTTGTAGTCTCAGGTATTCTCAAGATAGGTGCCTCTGTTACGTACCTGAGTTTCGGGGCGTGACATCTTATCTCTCTAACAGTGTGCATTTTAACATTCCCACATTTGAGGCATGGACAACGAATGACATTAGGATCACTTTCATGGAGTAGCCCGAAATCTAGAAAGCTTTCAACCCCAGCCTCATATTCTTGTGATCTTCGATCCGAGGACATCCAAGATTTATCCATTCTATGTAAACCCAATGAAGCACACCAAATATTAATATATTTTATAACATACATCATAATTTATTAGACAACTGACATGTCTTCAAGGTTTAATTTATTTTCTGCTATTACTTCTTACTTCGACATAAATGGTTTTCCCACAAAGCCTTATATATATATAATAATAATAATATTATTATCCATATAATCTAAAACAACTTAGTGTTATCATTCATATCTTATTTTACTATATTTTACTACTAAATGTAGTACTTATTTATGCATAAGTGCACAGCCAGTAGGGAAAATGGAAATAGAGATATATAAAATTGGGAGAGAAAGAGATATAGAAATAACAAATGCAGTGCAATTTTTTTTTCAAGCCTATGTTCATGCAAACTTTAACCAGCCAGGACACAAATTTGATAGTATAGTATTTCCATATAAGCAAGAAAGGATGTACATTAGGTAAATCTGTTTTATTTTATTTTTTGTAAATGAATGATTTAATAAACAAAAAAGGAGCAGGGGGACCCCTGAACCAAAGAACAAACATGCAACGCAAGAGCAACCCGAAGGCCCGCTCACAGAAGGACAACAAATGACATCAAAGCTTGAGGACCGGACCTCCCTTTTGAGGTGCGGACCTCCAGAACATCCAGGAATGACATCAAAACAAGAGAAAATATGTTTTACCTTTTCATTTACAGCAGATTTTGCTTCCTTAAAACATATGCAAAAATCTTGTAGGCCAAAGATCAACTTTTTACAATGCCCAAACCTGAATGGAAAGTGAGAAAATTATTCTTACTATTGCCACATTAGAAAAAAAGGTAATAAATAAATGCAAATAAATTTTATAGAGAAATATAAATCCAGTGGGTCTATCAACATATACTATTGTATTCCATTGAATTACTATCTCTAAATGGAATGGTATTAGGATTTCATTCCAACATTTGGAACAATTTTGGAATCAAGGTTAGGAAATGGTTTGCATTCCCATCATGTTGTTTGGTATATCCAGAAATGGAAAGAAAAAATATTACAAAGATACCCTTTTTAAACACATATATATTCATCAAATTAATCAAGGATACTTCATTAATATATACATATAAATATATATATTGTAATTAATTTGATGAATTAATATTGCTTTTTTCAATTTTTTAATATGAATATTTAAACAGAAACCAACAAGCAAGGATAGTACGACTTCTAATAAATTTTTATATAGAAAATATATAATGATAAATAACTAGAAAGTACTACACAATTTTCTTCTCTGTGTAGAACAAACCAGACGAAGAGAAACTTGTTCAATGATAATAAACCAGAGGAAGAAAAAGTATGAAGATCAGTCCCTTATTTGGCTATTTGCGACGACTCCAACTATTCAACAAGGCAGATGACAAGAGAGTTTGAAGATGAAATTATAATGAAGGGTTTCAGAGTATATTTTATTTTTTAATTTTAAATATGGGTATGAGTGGTATTTTCACAGACCAACTCACATATATATATATACTTGTATAAAATTCAAACAGAGATACCTGGAGTGACTGGCGATTGGAGATTGAAGACTGAATGGACTGGAGCGATTGGCGACTGGCAAGCTCGAGATGGCGACTGGAGTGACTGGCGACTGGCGAGCTCGAGATGGAGAATGAGCGACTGGAGCGACTGGCGAGCTCGAGATGAAGAATAAGCGACTGTTGACTGGCGAACTCGAGATGGAAGGAAGACTGAATTAAGAAGATGGAGAAAGAGACATTAACTCATAAGAGGATTTTTTCGGTGAAGGCATAGGAGAAGATTCATAAATCTAAGTTGGGAAAGTGAAATTTTTGGGATAAGTGATAAAGTGAAAACTATTGGAGGGAAGAGAAAGGGAAAGTGAAAATTATTGGAGGGAAGTAAGAAATGGCCGGAGGTGATTGATCAGATATTTTTATTTGTAAAGACTATGTGTCATAAAAGGGGTTTAATAACTTATTTAAAGGAATGAGTCATTGTATCAAAAAAATGGGTGTCATGTATTTAACTTTTTGTAGTAGTGACTATAGGAGAGTTGCAAAGTGTGGCTAATCAACAAGGAGCTTTCGAAGTCTTGGGTCATGTGCAGGTGAACTAACAACAAACAGACCAGTGTCTTAGTCGAGTAAAAAGTCCCTGACGAAGCCATGTGACAACATATGAACGAGGTTCGCGCGGCAAATCTTCGGATTGAAGGAAGTTTGGAGGCCGATTTTCACGGGATGACCCAAGCCTTCCTTAACATGTAGAATGCCCTCGTCCAGGCAATACATAATCAAGGCCAGGATGAAGGCAAAAAGATCTTCCTGAGCAAGTAGTGTCGGAAGCAGCAGTTGTATATGCCCAAGCTGAAGGGTCGGCTCATGTGGTGCATGGGTATCATCACCCGTTACCTCATGCACAACAAGTGGTTGGTGCCAAACAAGCCATCCCAGTCCAACCTCAAGCAGGAGTGTACGTGCCCCCATATAACCGAGCGCTACTGGTGAATGCTCCACTAGCTAACAAAACTAGTTAGAGGGAGACATTGATACTGAAGAGGAACCAAGGGCTGAGATTATAACAACAGAATGTGAAATTGAAGAGGTTACAAAGCGAGTAGGAAATTTGGCAATAACTAGTTATGAAAAAGTTATCATACAAAAGCCAAAGGTTCTAACTGCTGACCACCTTCGCCCGCTATATATATATCCGCTCATTTGAATGACATTCTAGTTGATAAGGTCTTCATTGACCCTAGGCAATTATGAATATTCTGCCGAGAACCATGATGAAAAAGTTAGGTAAAACTGAAGACAACTTGATCAAGACAATTATGTATATCACAGATTATGTGGGAATGACACACAAGTCAGCTGGTTGTTTACCTCTTGACATTTTGGTGGGGAGTCAGAAACAGAGAGCAGGATTCTTCATCGCTGATTCGGTTTCGCCGTACAATGTGTTGTTAGGAAGGGACAGTATCCATTTGAACATATGCATTCCCTCCACATTGTTGCAAAAATGCATAATGTGGGGAAGGGATGGTGTGGAGATAATAAAAGCTGATCTGAGACCTTTCATAGCCTTTACAGGCAATGGTATACGACAAAGATATTAGAGTTGTAGAGTTGGAAGGAAACCGAAGAGGACATCCCATCAGAGTTTGCTGACATCTTTCGGGAGAAAACTTATTTATGATGTGTGATACAACTGGTGAAAGGTTTGTCATAGCCAAAGCGGTTGAAGAGTTTAAAAAGCTTGTTATAGCCTTGTGTCGAGAAGAGAATGATGAGGCTTTACTTCGCTGGGAGAGGGGCAACGAATCGAGATTGCTGCCGATTACATTTATGAAGCCCAAGAACCTGAAATATGCATGGAGGATTTAGAATATAAGCCTGCCGAACTAGATGATTCGAAGGCCAAGTTTCAAGACCCATTACTAGAGATTAAATTGGCTACAAAAGAAAAGCCTTGGCCGATCTTTATTAGTAGGTTGTTGAACCTAGGCGAACAAAAGGCAATGATAGCACTTCTTAGAGAATATTCAGATTATTTTTCCTGGAGCTATGAAGAGATGCCAGGGTTAGAGAGATCTATTGTTGAGCACATAATTCCATTAAAAGAAGGGTTCAAACCATTCTCCCAGCTTGCGAGAGGGTTTTCTAAAGAAGTGGAACTAAAGATAACTGACGAGATTCAACGATTGGTTAATGCGAGGTTCATTCGCCCAATTTGTTATGCCAAATGAATTTCTAATATCGTACTAGTCATGAAGAAGAACAGGAAACTGAGGGTTTGTATTGACTTTAGAAATTTAAACACAGCCACCCCTAAGGACGAATACCCGATGTCTATAGCAGACATGCTGGTTGATGGATCAGTTGGTCATGAGATTTTGTCATTCATAGATGGCCATGAAGGTTATAATCAGATCTTTATTGCTGAAGAAGATCAGATCAAGACAACATGTAGATGTCCAGGAGCTGGCGGACTGTACGAATGAATTGTTATGCCTTTTGGGTTGAAGAATGCTAGCGCCACTTATCAGCGAGCTATGAATGTCATTTTCCATGATTTGATTGGAAAATCAATCAAAGTGTACGTGGATGATATTGTTTTTAAGACTAAGTAGAAAGCTATGCATTTACATGACCTTCGCCATGCCTTTGAGAAGATGAGAAAACACAACTTGAAGATGAATTCGTGGAAATGTGATTTTGGGGTCTTGGTAGGGAACTTCTTAGGTTTCTTGGTGCACAAACGAGGAATAGAAGTGGATACGAACAAGACGAAAGCGATTATGGAAGTTGCCCCGCCAATAAATAAGAAAGAGTTGCAATCTTTTCTCGGCAAGGTGAATTTCCTTCGCCGGTTCATTTCAAACCTATCTGGTAAAATTAAGCCTTTTACTACTTTACTTCGCCTCAAGAAAGAAGAAGAATTCGTTTGGAATCAGGAACACCAATAAGATTTTGATGTTTTGAAAGACTATCTTACCAAACCTCCTGTTTTGATACCTCTTCGGCGAGGAGAGGTGTTAAAGTTATACATCTCGGCATCTGAGTAGTCTATTGGGAATCTACTCGCCCAAGACAACCTGCAAGGGAAAGAACAAACTATCTATTATCTCAGCTGGATTCTCACTGTCGTGGATGTTAAGTACTAGGCTATTGAGAAATTGTGTCTTACATTACACTTCTCGGTGATAAAACGTACTCAGGCATTATTTATTGCCTTGTTGTGTTCATGTGTTTTCGAAGACTGATTTGGTCAAGTATATGATGACTCGGCCTATGATACATGGCCGAATTGGTAAATAGACCTTAGCTTTGAGCGAGTTTACTTTGCAATATGTTGCTCTAAAGGTCATGAAAGGACAGGCTCTAACAGACTTCTTAGCTCATCATCCATCCACGAAGATTTAAAGTGTTGAAGAGATTGAGATTAATATGTTGGATGTTGTTGATGATGAACAACCAACAAAGTTTTTGCATCCATGGAAGCTTTATTTTGATGGGTTCTAACTAAGAGTTCGGCTGGAGCAAGATTTCTAATTATTTTGCTTGAAGGGACGAGATATCATTACTCGTTCAAGCTAGACTTTGATTGTACGAACACCTAGGCAGAGTATGAAGCCTTGTAATTGGCCTAAAGATACTTCACAACCTTGGGGTAGAAGAAGTTGATATATTTGGTGACTCTCAGTTAGTGATCAATCAAGTGCGAGGCGAATTCAGAGTAAAAAAAATGAGACGTTGCAGGGTTATTTTGAAGTTGTTAGGGAGCTTCGTCGAAGGTTCACTCGATCATTTTTCTATCATTTGCCAAGGAGTCAAAATGCTGAAGCCAACGACATGGCTTAAGTAGCCTCAGGATAGAAGATTCCCCAAGATCAGTTTGAACGAATAATTGTCATTGAACGAAGGAGTCTGCCAGCCATGAAGCGAAGAGATTCTCTCACCAAAATCTTCTCGTCGAGGATCCTATTGCCGAGACGTTGTCCTATTATCCAATATCTCCAAACCCTAACGGAAATAGCAATTGCCAGTTCAGATATTTGGTGAGGAATTATATCATAATCAATGATAAATTATGCCAAAGGAGTAAGGACGAGTTGTTACTACCTTGCTTGGGCGAGGAAGATGCAAAGCTGGCTATGGCAGAGATTCATTAAGATATTTTTAGGGCTCATCAAGGTGATCGCCAGATGCATTGGTTGTTAAGAAGACATGGTTATTTTTGGCCAAAGATGATAAAGGACTGTATAGAGTTCGCATGACGGTGCATGCCTTATCAAGTACATGGCTCTGTCCAACATGTCCCATCAACCAATATGCAGCCAATGGTTAAGTTCTGGTTGTTTCGAGCATGGGTGATATATGTCATTGGCGAAATGAAACTGGCTTTGTCTGGCAGACATCATTATATTGTTGTGGCTACCGATTATTTCATGAAGTGACTAGAAGCAAAGCCTATCAACAAAACCACTAGTGCAACCATAATCAAGTTCATCAAAGAGAGTATAATCCAAAGATTCAGGATTCCAGAGGCTATCATGTTTAACTGAGCAGCTTATTTCATGTCTGACGAATTAAGTCCGAGAACAAATTGGTGAAGCATATCACATTGAGTTGCATTACTCAACTCCTTACTATCCTGAATCTAATAGTCAGGCCGAGTTAAGCAACAAGATTTTAAAGGCAACAATCATAAAGATGTTGACTGAATGCTCGGCCACATGGGCCACTCCCTTCACCCTAGTATATGGACATGATGCTTTGCTGTTAGTTGAGATTACTGTTCGCTCAGTTCGTATCCCTTATCATTTTGGTTTAGATACACCTGAGTGTGACCAAGCTATGACGCAAAAAATTGAGGCTGCTAAGGCTTATGACAAGAAAGTTAAGGGTAAGTCTTTTGGCGAATGAGACTTAGTTTGGAAGGAAATCTTGCCAATTGACAAAGATAATCCATTTGGGAAGGGGAGGCCTAATTGGCATGGACCATTTATTATTCATCAAGTATTGGGCAAAGATGCATACAGATTGAAGAACTTGGATGACAAAGTAAAGAAAAATCCAATTAATAGGCGATACTTAAAGAAATATCATGAAGCAATGTGGCAGCCACCCAACAAGTAGATGTTCATAGATCTATCTTTTCATTTGAATATTAAAAAAAAAAAAAAAAGGTTTACAAAATTTGGCACAAATTGCCAAATGAAAAATGCATGAAAATAAAACTCTAGTTTTTAAAGAAAGCCTTCGAAGAGGCTAAGACCATGTCCCATCTGGCGAGGCCCTCTTCACAAATTCACTCACACTTTCTCTTCTTCTATGGAACTAGTTTGTACTCAGCCTTTAATTCTTGCACTGCATGAACATCTGCTTCTAAGGGTTCATATTGGGCAGCATTTCGTTCACTAGCCAAGCTATTTCTTCGTATGAAGTAGCTAACTTGGCTTGAAGATTGGCAATACGTTCCCTGAGAGAAGCACTTCTTGCCTTCGCAACAGACATCTTTTCCACGAATGGAAGTGATGCTGCCTTTTGTACCAAGAAGGCCCTCTTCGTTTCTTCGAAATTTTGGCTAAATTGGTCCAAACGAAGTAGCTCCTCTTCAGCACCAAGGAACTTAGGCAAGAAGTCCCCAAGACCAGCAACTTGATCTCTAACCAGCTCACTCATCTCTCTAAATAGCCCATCACTTGTTAGTACTTTAAGAGCTGCATAAAAGAAGGAGCTACCTCGGAAAAAGGTATGAAGGAGCTTTGAATAACAAGTATTGACCATGTTTTTCAAGTGTTCAAGTATAATTTATGTTTAATGTATAAATTATGTTCTAGATTTGGAATATTGAATAATAAGTGTTTCCCATGTTTTTTGTAACAAGTATATGTACCATTAAAATGTAATGGTTGATTGGTTGGCTTTCATATTGATGTGTTGTTGTTTCGAATCTTGAATAGCAAGTATTGATGTGTTGATTGGCTTTTGTTCATATTGTTGTTTTGTTGGTCGGAATATTGAATAGCAAGTATTGATGTGTTGTTTGGTTTTTGTTCATGCATGTTGTGTTCGTGTTGGTTAATTGGTTGATTATCCAAAGCACAGTGAGTCCATAACCATGACCAGCACCAGCAATATAGCCATGTATCTTAAGAGGCCATTTGTTCCTGATAAAGTGATCAAATCCTCTATATTGGAAAACAAAAACTTAATAAGATCTCCGAGAGGCAAGGATGCGGACCTTTCAAGGGTCCTCTTCCCAGCCATCTATCTCATGATGACATGTCAATGTGTGTCTTCATTTTTATAGAGGATAGGTTTGACATGTAAGATGGTTACTTATTAAAAGTTTATCAATATACATTACATAATCAATGTTCCAGATTTACTCATATGACATCCCCTCAAATCATATAGATATGCCATTGTGACTCTTGACAAGGATACGGATTTACATTCTATCGGCAGAGTTTTGAAACATTGTGACCTGAACAACACATCAGCACGGACCTGATGGATGTGGTAGGAAAATATCAAAGGCATCCTGGTTCTACGGATTGGTTCTTTCCCTTTTTCTTCTCGGTACCTTACCCTAATAAGCTTACTATAGTGATAAATATTGATGTTGAATGAAACTATTTATGATTTTCAAAATATTTGTAGGAAAAGGCACACATGCTAGTATGCTACCTCTCGATAAGGCCAAGGTTGAAAAACAAGTGAAAGGGTAGAAGAAGAATGCACTCGTCGAGGCAACATATACTTGCCCTTTCAAGAATTGTGCGCGAGTATACATCATTCTCTACTTTCTTAGTCAATAAATCAATCAATTAGTTAATCAAACAGAGTTACTTAATATAGGTGCAAGCATGACACCACTTCATATTGTTGCAGATGTTTTTCACTTTACGCGATGCCGAAACACCCCATCTTTTTTTATTAGTTGTTAAGCCTAAAAAAAAAAAAAAAAGACTGAAATATAGGATTCACTTAGGACGCCTAATCGTGAGTTACACCGTCAAGGGATGGTTTCTAGTTTGGTGAGTTTACTTGTCCGACGTATACAACATGCATGTATCTTATTTCTTAATGTTCTACTGATTGTTAATCTGTTCGTTTGAATTGAATTTACCTCAGTTGCGCCTACTCGATTTTTTATTTTGTAACGAGCAGTTAGAAGAAATGTTGAAATTCAAAAGTTTCAAATTCATTTACCCCAAGGGTGTCCCACAACAGCCTAATGGCTACGACTGTGGGTTATTTGTGATGAGGTGGATCATGAATTTTGAAAATGCCTTAGATTTTGCCAAAGAAGTGAGTTTTTTTAATATCTTATGTATTATTGGTTATTTGAGTGTTTGTGTTTCTGCATTGTGAATATTATTGGGTTTCATGCAACCTTTTGATTCAGTGGGTGAGGAGATAAAAATCGCACTTGAAATTGTCAGACATCCACAAAACCTTAGGCTTCATGCGATTTTGAAGGACATTGAGACTGGATCACAGCCCAACTCCGAGTCGCCGAAGAACTCATTTGATAAATTGATGTCAGAAGTGCCTCCATCTACCAAAGCGCCAAAACAAACAGGAAAATAGACAAAAAGAGAAAAGGGCCGACCGAAAAAGATTATCAACCTTATTTAGGCGACTCGGTTGTTTTTGTACATGGTTCGGATTACTTTTGTACATAGTTTGGATCCTTTTTTAACATATTTCAAATTCCTTTTGTACATGATTTGGAGTTTTTTTGCACATGGTTCGGATTTCTTTTGTACATGGTTCGGATTTGTTTTGTATAGCGCACATGCCACAGTACCAAAGGACCATGTAATGCAATTGATACATTTATATAGCTACATAAATGTAATTGGTTTTTTGTCCAGGAAATTAGAGCTCATGTTTGACAATTTCTATATAAGTAACAATTGAAATGTACGTAAACCCTACAAAAAAAAGTTATATTTTTTAAGAAAACAATTCATGAAATGTCTATTCACCGCAATTGTAAACTGATAAGACAACAATTGCATTATCAGACTATTAAATACAAGCTCTTGTTTGCCAATCAAAAATGAAAATGCAATAACATCCAAGGCCAGCCCTGAGAGTGTGAAACCCATCCAAGTCCATTCACCGCACAGAGCCCCCCACATTGAAGGGCCCCCTCCACTCTTTCCTCTTCATGACTGATAATGATTTGCCTCAGATAGAGATCACTGCAGCTTCTTTCGGTACAGGGCTTCTGCAATTTATCTACTTCCTGTTAATTAGTTTCATTTCTTTAGCTTTCGTGTTACACATGGCTTTGGTCTTATGCTTTAGAATGTTACACCTAAGAGCTTGAGTGTCAAATCTTCCAAACATAAAAGTCAAAGTATAAAGCAAAAAAACATAAAAAGATATTTTCTGTCAAATTTGGCTTTGCGATCGATTGTCAGTGACTTGACGATCGATTGTCGTTCTACGTCCAAATGTTCATGTATCACAATATGTAACACATCCTCATGCTAATAAGGGCATAGCACTAAAATTGGCAGCATATATTTTGTACACATTTAAATTAAATTTGCAAAATCAAATAAATCTGAAATTTACATAGACTGAATGGACTTGCCACGCAAGGCAAAATGTTTCCTTCAAAGCCTCCCTCTCCTGCACCTTGGTTGGACAGAAAAATAGATCACAAAAAAAATATTTACATCCATGCCACTCTCCTCTTCAAAACCTTCTGAGCTACCAAAGTGAACACTAGGTCCTGCAACCCTTCACCAAATTATTGTTAGTCAATAAACTTCTTGGTTTTGTGTAAATAGAAAAAATGAGGTTTCCAGTGTTCATGAGGTGAGAAAAAGTTCAATGCATATGTGTTACGTATACAGTGTGTACTAGCATCATGTAACAAATACAAATATACACAAATAACCAAGCCCAATCACTATAAGTGTCGTGGGTATAGGTTTGAATCAACCTCTTTTCCTTGAGGTGATAGGCATTACTTTTTGGTGAGCATGCTCTTGAGATTTTTGGGGTCATTGGTGAGAGCTCATCTTTTCAAGTAAGAAAATGGTTTTGAATTTCAAAAACAAAAATTATTTTCTTAACTTGTTTTCGATTTTCTAAAATCTGAATGTGTTGAGTGAGTTCATGAAGTTTTCACAAATTTATATACACACTTATTTAGGTTTTAGATATAGGATTCTCCATTAGCCTTTTTATGTCTTTATCTTGAGGAAGTAGATTTTTATAGAATCCAAATCTACATTTCATGTTCATACATTGAAGAATCCGCTGTGCTTGGTGTGAATCGGTGTCATGGGTTGATAAGCTTGGAAATTGAGCTGCATACTTCATGATTGACTGATTGCCTAGCTTATAGAAGTTGCACAAAGGGGTAAGAAGCTGCCACTTAATTTAGGACTTAGTGATTGAGGTTATGTGTTGTATGCTGCCTTTGTATTAAACCTCCTACATAGTGGATTGCCTAGTAAGCTGAACAAAATCCCCAGTTTTTACCTTTTGTGGTTTTTCTAAGTGAACATTTTGTGTGCTTTCTTCTTCATTCTGTGTCATGATGTTTACTGACATACTTAACATTTAAACATGAATCTGCTTTGAACATTTATGCTTGATAATGTTATATGTTATATTGAATTATCCAGTTAATCACACATCACTGTAGTTGTGGATTACATTGGGATGCCTACTGTGATGGGTCCTCTGAGTGTATAGGTTGTCACTTAATCCTTGTGTTGTGTGTGTTTGATTTGTTTTGGCTACAAAATTTGTATTTCGTTTTTTGAGTGTCAATCTTTAGTTTCATATTTAAGTCTGTTTGATTAGTTCCTGAGTCCTCACGTAAACAAAAATTGGGGTCTGATTATTGATTGTGGTTTTAATCAAGTTGATTAGGTAGTTAAATCACCTAATACCAACCTTCAACGAGGAAAGATAATATTTTTTGAAAAAATTTACAACTCTCCTAGTTTTACTGAAGACGATTAAAAAATCCAAATTAAACCAATTGCATAATTTTGATAAACCTCCACACAATGTGATATTTGCTATTTAATACAAATTTGATGGCTTCTTGGAAGGTTATGCACCGCAACATGTGCAAATATAGTTGTTTGTGGATAAACCCACACCGATCCAACAGCCAGTCAGGGCTGGACACGTGGCTGGTCAGACCTGACTTCAATGTTTGACTTTTCAGTGGTCAGACTTTGACCTCCACATCATCACTGCTCAGCACTTCCTCAGCCAGCTCAGATCCGGTCTCCATGCCGAGTCCTCCGTGCCCGGTCCGAGCCGAACCGATGATTTTCCAAATGGATTTAGTGTCCATCTTTCCAGTCATTCCGGTTCGGCTCGGCTCGGCACAGGAATACCCTCCTTTCGAGTTCTGGCGTCGGCCAGTTAGGGCTCGAAAAGACCCCTATCAATTGCCACATTAGATCTTTTTAGATCTGCTTGAAACATAATTGTTTTTCCCTCCTCATGCAAATCTTTTGCTCCTGAGCACAAGGTGGTCATAGCTTTATAGTAGATCCTGTAAACAATGGCCATGTTCTCAGATCCTGGAATCATATCAAATCCATGAGACTTGATGTTTAGGGTTAAAGCTTTCAAGATTCCTTTGTCAGTTAAGGATACAGAGAAATTAGGAAAACAATTAAAAAATATAGGACCTTCACTTAGAGAGGATTCAACTACTCCAAGTAGAGAATCAGAAAACTTGTTATGCCTTTGATCCCTTACACAGACCAAGACAGAGGTATTTAAACCTGTTCTTACCAAAGGTTTTACCGCAACCTGGACTACACCTATGTGTAGGTATTTGAATTTTTTAGAAATATGCTGATTTAGCATACTTGGTGTGAACAACTGGAAGTTGTCCTGGGCATTGGAGATAGGCACTGTCCTTTCCGTTGTTTTGATAACATAATCTGTTTTCCAGTCAAATGTGCCTTTTCTGTATATCTCTTTGGTAGGAAAGGCTGGTATGGACTAGTTCTGGAGCTGCTTTTCATAGTCGGCAAAGACTATTTCTTCGGTATTGTTCAGCTTCATACCAGCCTTTCCTACCAAAGAGATATACAGAAAAGGCACATTCGACTGGAAAACAGATTATGTTATCAAAACAACGGAAAGGACAGTGCCTATCTCCAATGCCCAGGACAACTTCCAGTTGTTCACACCAAGTATGCTAAATCAGCATATTTCTAAAAAATTCAAATACCTACACATAGGTGTAGTCCAGGTTGCGGTAAAACCTTTGGTAAGAACAGGTTTAAATACCTCTGTCTTGGTCTGTGTAAGGGATCAAAGGCATAACAAGTTTTCTGATTCTTTACTTGGAGTAGTTGAATCCTCTCTAAGTGAAGGTCCTATATTTTTTAATTGTTTTCCTAATTTCTCTGTATCCTTAACTGACAAAGGAATCTTGAAAGCTTTAACCCTAAACATCAAGTCTCATGGATTTGATATGATTCCAGGATCTGAGAACATGGTCATTGTTTACAGTATCTACTATAAAGCTATGACCACCTTGTGCCCAGGAGCAAAAGATTTGCATGAGGAGGGAAAAACAATTATGTTTCAAGCAGATCTAAAAAGATCTAATGTGGCAGTCCCAAGGATAATTAGCTGGAATCAAGTCAGTCTCCCTCTAGAATGGACAGTAGCTCAAGAGGCACCTCAAAGGCCTCTCCAAACCAGGAAATTGACCAAATCGTGGAGCATGATGATGGCGAAGTAGAAATTAGATTTTCTAATCTAAGATCTACACGTCTTGGAACTTCCACAAACTCCAGGTTTTCTTATCCAGAAAACCCACCAAGCCGACCAGTAACCTTGCCAAGATCTGTATCATCTAGAACCGTGGATGAACCATTGATGGTTGGAACAGAAAGGGAAGGATTAATCAGTAAGCCTATTTATACTGATTTTGAAAAAACTAATGCAGAGGATGACCCAGTTGGGCCAACCTTTTCTGATGTGCAGGGACCAATTTATACTGGGCCGCAAATTAATGTTTTAGGAGAAGAAGGCCCATCCCATTTCCAGTACGATCTCAAAGCTTTGAAATCAGAGTTTATGAGCCCAAAGCATAGGCTTAAAAGAGCCTGGTTCCATGAGAATTTTGACAATATGCAAAGGATCTCTTTCCATGCAGAATGGATTTCCTGTATGGAAAAAGCTAAAAGGGAAATTCCCTTTTGGGCCTGGTTCTACCAAAAGATCCAAGAACAGGGTAGTGATAAGCTAAAAGCTTCAATTAATACTATCACAAGCTCCATTAAAGAATGGACCACCAAAGAAGGAGACAAAGTAAGGTCAGTACATCCTCCAAATACTCCTATAATTGTTTCTGGTAGCTTGGCTACACCAGTTAAGGCCTCTTCACTTTCAGGAGTAGATAATGAATCTAGGGTTTGTTATAAACATATTGATGCCCTAGTACAACAGAGCAATTATACTAATTTGTTTTTACAAACCTTAGGGGAACAAACCAGTAGAATTGAGGATAGTTTGAATGAACTAGCTCCTAAAAAGGAAGACTTAAAGTCTAAAGTGGCCTTTGAAACAGATAAATCCATCTTCAAACCACCACCAGACTTAGGAGAATTTAAACTTTCAAAAGGAAACCAGTCAGAACTAGTTGAGGAAATCACAAATAGGTTGAATGACCTACAAGTGAAGACAAAAGAAAAACAAACGATAAATGTCTTATCTAAATCTGGATCTGATTCCGAGATAGATGAGATACAAGAAGCCTTCCTGGATTCTGGCAATGAACAGGATAAAAATCCTGTTCCATCCCTAGATATTAATAGACTTACCTATAATTCAAGGTCCAGCTATGGTTTTCAAGGAAAACCCCAGTTTTCCCCTACAAGGAATTACTACCATAGGCCCACACCGGTAGATATGCAGTATGAAGAAAATTGGTACAATGACTCTGCAAGGTATGATGGAAATTCCATTGTTGAATGGAATATTGATGGTAAGACTGAGTACCAAATCCTTGATACTTTTAAGCATCTGATGATGTTAGCCACTGCTTATAGAGCCTCTTCTAACAATACAGAAAAGCAAATTGCAGGAGCAATTATTGCAGGTTTTGCAGGCCAACTAAGAGGTTGGTGGGATTTCCTACCAGAAGTAGACAAACAGGCAATCTTATGTGCAACTAAACCAGTTGTCAAGATTGAAGGGCAGACCATGACCCAAACAGCAGAAGGAGATGCTGTCAATACTCTGGTCTATACTTTAACTCTCCATTTTGCAGGAACAGGAAGGTTAATGGCTGATAAATCCAGAGAAGTTCTTATGAACTTAAAATGTGCAAGCCTTATAGAATACAGGTGGTATAAAGACGTTTTTATGGCAAGAGTCTTTACTAGGGATGACTGTCATTCCGATTTCTGGAAAGAGAAATTTCTTTCTGGATTACCACCACTCTTCGGGGAAAAGGTTAGGCAGAGGCTAAAAGCTAAATATGGTGGAGTGATCCCCTTCAGAAACTGTACCTATGGAGAACTCCACAGCGAAATTTGTGCTGAAGGTATAGCCATATGCATAGACATGAAGTTAAAAAAGCAGCTTGAAAAAGAGAAATTCCTTAAAGGAAAAGAAATGGGTGATTTTTGTGAACAGTTTGGGCTAACCACTGAAAAAAGCCCATCACAAAAAAAGAATTCCAAGCCCAAATTTATACCTAATAGGTATAAACAGGCCAAAAGGTCAAAACCTTTCCAAAGACCTTTCCAAAGCCCAATCCAGAACAAAAGAGAGCCTACCAAGAGAAGATATCCGGGTAAGAACTCAGGTAAAGCCCCTGTTTGTTTTAATTGTGGAAAAATAGGTCACTACAGGAGTCAATGTAAAATGGAAGAAAAAATAAATTCCTTAGAGATAAGTGATGAGCTTAAAGAACAAATTAAAAGCTTATCCCTAAACTTTGATTATTCTGATAATGAGATTGCAGGCCTTAGTGACTCTGAAGGATCTGACTCTAGCCAGGATAACTGTAATTGTAAAACCATCAATGTTATCACTAAGCAAGATGGTTTTTTGTTAGATCTCATTGACAGGATAGAAGATTCCGGCGAAAAGAGAAAAGCCTTGGAAGGATACTTGGAGACTTTAAAATGGGAACCTAAGCAGGAAGAGAATGTGGGACAAGATAAGATTAAGAAATCTTATGAACCCTATTCATTCCAAGAAATCCTTAACAGGATTAAGGGACCACAACAAAAGGAGATAACAATTGCTGACCTAAAAGCAGAGGTCAATCAGCTCAAAGAAGAAGTTAAACTTCTAAAAACAAGGATGGAGGTCTTAGAAACCCATCAAGTGAATGAAGAAGACTTCAATCAATACTTCCCTGATGAAGGACTTAACCAACAAGGAGAAAACCAAGACCTAGTCCAACACATACAGAGTATTGAGAAAATTATATACCAAAAATGGTATACAGAGGTAACCATAATAGCAAATGTTAATGAAAAAACCTTTTATTTTCTTACTGTTGCCCTCATGGATTCAGGAGCTGACTCAAATTGTCTAAGAGAAGGACTGGTTCCATCAAGATTCTTTAGCAAGACTAGTCAAGAGCTAAGGGTAGCCAATGGAAGGAAGATGAATATCAAATACAAGCTGCCACACTCGGCAGTGTGTAATAATGGTGTATGTCTTGACACACCATTTATCCTGGTTAAAGATCTGAACCAAGCTTGCATCTTGGGCACACCCTTCCTTAGCACTCTTTACCAGTCAGGGCCTATCTCTGTAGATCAGACAGGGATTAAAGGTAAGATACAAGGTATAAAGGTAAATTTCCCTTTTATAATAGAACCCTTAGTTCGGCAGGTAAATTCCCTAAATAACCTTATTAAGGGAAAAGAAAAGTTCATAATGTCATTAAAAGGAGAAATTAAAAACAAAAGGACTATGCAAATATTGCAAGATCCAAAGGTTGAGAAAAGGGTGCAAGATCTAAAAGATCTTATTACAATGGAAGTTTGCTCTGATCTTCCTACAGCCTTTTGGAACAGGGAGAAACACATTGTTAGTCTTCCTTATGAACCTGACTTTAAAGAGTCTATGATACCCACCAAGGCAAGGCCCATCCAAATGAATAAAGCCCATTTGGAACTATGTGAAAAAGAAATAGAGGATCTCTTAAAAAAGGGATTAATTCGAAAAAGCAAATCCCCGTGGAGCTGTCCGGCCTTCTACGTTGAGAAAGCAGCAGAAATTGAACGCGGAGTTCCAAGGTTAGTAATTAATTACAAAGCTTTAAATAAAGCCTTAAGATGGATAAGGTATCCTATCCCAAACAAAAGGGATTTGCTAAACAGGTTACATGAAGCTGTGATATTTTCAAAATTTGATATGAAATCTGGGTTTTGGCAAGTCCAGATCAAAGAAGAAGAAAGATACAAAACAGCTTTTACTGTACCCTTCGGGCATTACGAATGGAATGTTATGCCATTCGGACTCAAAAATGCACCGTCAGAATTCCAAAATATCATAAATGATATTTTCAATCCTTATTCCTTTTTCACTATTACTTATATTGATGATGTTTTAATTTATTCTTCCTCACTGGAAGAGCATTTTAAACATGTTAACATCTTTCTTAAAGTTGTGAAGAATGCAGGGTTGGTGGTCTCAAGCAAGAAAATAGTCTTATTCCAGACTAGAATAAGGTTCCTTGGACACAACATTGATCAAGGAACAATTATTCCTATTGACAGAGTTATTGCGTTTGCAGATAAATTCCCAGATGAATTAAAAGACAAAACGCAATTACAGAGGTTTCTGGGAAGTCTAAATTATGTCTCAGACTTCTATCAAGATCTTGCTAAAATAAGCAAGCCATTATACGAGAGGTTAAAAAAGAACCCTCCACCTTGGGATAAAAGACATACCCAAGCCGTAAAAGCCTTAAAGGCTCATGTTAAAGAACTCCCTTGCCTATCCATTCCTAAACCAGGAATGTTCAAAATTGTGGAAACAGATGCTTCAGAAAAAGGATACGGAGGAATCCTAAAACAAAAGGATTTAAATTCAAAAAAGGAGGAATTAGTCAGATTTACTTCAGGAATCTGGAATAGCGCTCAAAAGAATTATGCCACAATTAAAAAGAAATTTTGGCTATCGTTTTGACTGTTACCAAATTCGAAAGTGATTTGCTAAATCAAAAGTTTTTAATACGTGTTGATTGCAAAGCTGCTAAGGAAGTTTTGCTAAAAGATGTTAAAAATCTAGCTTCTAACCAAATTTTTGCCAGATGGCAGGCCATCCTTTCAGCCTTTGATTTTGATATAGAATACATAAAAGGGGAGGATAACTCTCTTCCTGATTTCCTAACAAGAGAATTTCTGCAGGGCAAGAATGAGGAGAGGCTCATATTTCAGGAGGGGCTCAGGATCAAGGATGAACCAGAGGCAACAAAAAGAAGCTCAACAGCACACCCAGTGGCTTAGAGAGCCTCAGCCTAAGGAGCCTAAAAGGACTCCCTATTTTCCCTCCTTGGAGGTATCTGTTACTATAATTGAAAATCAGGATTTAACTAATCCTCCGCCAGATGTTGCTAAAAAGTACCTGGTAAATCATTGCAGCCCTGCACTGGGTAATAAAACTCGTGAATGGTACGAGGCAGTCTTAACAGACTGTGGATCGGTGCAAATTAAGCATCACTTCAAAAATAGAGGGATTATTGCCTTTTCCCATTTCATCATCTGTGATTTCATCACACCTGATGAATGGGGAACATCCCTATTCGCTAAACAGCGTTTCAATGTGGAGCAGGGACTTATCCCAAACCGCTTTGATTATTATGATTACGTAAAAGCTTGGGAAGTCTCACTGCTTTATCAGAATCAAGAATTTACCCATTCTTGGTTCCTCCAGTTTAAAACAACTGGTTAGAAGCCCCTTCCAAACTGGCTTAAAGCCTGGTACGCCGTATGGGGACATTCTCCAGACATTATTCCTGCTCCTGTTATGGACAGCCTAATCCGTTTTCAAAACTTTAATGAAGATATTGTTCCTAAATGGGAAACGGGTTTATGGTTCATGTATTTATACAGTGTCCCCTGGATCCTTAAATGGTCCTATACTATCTCTCTCCCAAACGAAGACGAAGACATCTACATCCCCAATCTTCGCCGTTCGATTTGTGTCAAATGGTGGGACAAGTTCAACTCCAAACCTATTGAAGGAGTTTCTTTTAAATCTAAAAAGATTAAGGACATTTTGGGTTCCTCTTCCTCATCTTCTTCCTCTGATTCAGACAGGTTGAGGCATCTTGAGGCTGAATGCAACGAGCTAAGAAACCAACTCCTTAGAAGGACTGGTAAGAGGTCGGATGCTGAAACCCCTACTTTTGACATCACCTCTGACAATGATAATGAGGATGACTGTTTCGGAGTCTTCACCCCACTTAAGAAACTTTACTAAAAGTAAAGAAAAATCCTGTGATGCTTATCAGCATCTCTGATGGTCCCACTTATCTTTCGGTGGTTTGGCTTTTTGTAAAATAATTAAACTTTACTATTTACTTTCTGACTTTTGTTCACGGGTGGTTGTTTCCACTCTATCTTTTCTATTTTGCTTTTTAAAGGATAAGATTCCTTGTCGGGCCAGCTGTTAGGCCTAGATCTTTTCTCTCTTTCTATTTATAGAGGCAGAAGCCTTAGTTGTAAGTATCGTAGAATTTTAAGCTTTCTGAAGTGTGAAATTATAAGAGTGTGCAAACAAGTCTCTTGTTAAGACTTGATATTAATATAAGTGTGAGAATTTGTTTTCAATCCCGAAGTGATCATTTCAATTCTGTAAGTTTAAATGTTCAATTTAATTTCAGTTCTTCTATATGTTTGTTCATTTCAATTCATTCTGATTGTACTTCTTAGTTTATATCTTTGGACCTTGCCAATCTTTAAAGTTCAAAAAGATTAATTTTTCGGTTTTAAAACCCTTCCCCTTGCCCTGAGATAGTTTTGGTATCAGAGCCATTTTTCACGGGAGATTGTAGTAGGGGTTCTAGTCTGATATTAGTGCTGAGATCTGACGAGTGAAGGGCAGTTGAAGGCAGGTTTAGCCATTGGTAAGTCCCAGGGAGTAACTCAGGTTCAGAATTCAACACTTTTATTTTCTAATCGCTTCTATGGCCAATCTCTTTAGAAGTCTGTCCAGATCCTCCGAAGCTAGTTCCGGCCCGATGCTCGGCATATTACAGACTCATCAGGTCTATAAACTCCTGTGCCGAGCTGGCGCGCCACTTCCGGCCCAATGCTCGACATAGTACAGACTTTTCAGGTCTATAAAAATCTCTGTCCGAGCCGAAGTGACTTCCTACAGTCCTAACGTTCAACAAGATATTTAAAAAAAAAAAAATATACACTCCAACCAAAACTTTCATCGTGCATGCCGAGCCGATCTGAAAGTAGGTTTGAATATTTTTCTCAAAAACGAAATTCCTAAACATCTCAATGGGTATACCGAGCCCATCTGGGATCACTAGGGTCTTCAAAATTCCTACTTAATCTTCATCATGCTTATCAAGCTCATCCGAAGACAATTGGGAATTTATCATTACTATTCATTTCATTGCGATCGGTATGCCGAGCCGACCTCAAAATACCTTGGCTTTTATTATGTTTGTTACCTTTATCATTTTCGATCTTATTCATATGTTATTGGTTATGTCTTTAGCTTAATTTTCGAGCTGAACTGACAACAACTTGTTTCATAAAAAGAAAATACTGATAAATTAAACAAGATAAATCCAAATACAGATTGTTCCAAAATCAATCAAAACCAAGCCATACATCGGCTCGGGGATAAAACATAAAAAATAAAAACATAACAAAATCATGCAGATCGCTCGGCACGCCCCTCCGGGATCGGCTCGGTGGACTCTTCAGGCGTCTCCTCGCCGAGCTGCACCACCTCAATCCCTCCAATCTGCATCTCGGCGTTGGGATCAGACTCGGGGATTGGAGGAATCGGGGTCGGCTCGCACTCAGGCAGCGGAGGATCCTCCGGAGTCGGCTCGGCCACTGACACGACCACCTCGGCGGCAGCTTGGTGATCAGGAGGAGGAAGGTCTTCTTGCTGGCTCTCCTGGGTGTCCCCCTCGCCGAGGAAGGACACATCCCACTATCCCAGTCCGGCCTCTTCGACCGGATCTCCTCCAGCAACTCCTTATACCCCTCGAACTGGGCATCAGCAAGTGCCTGGACGCTCGGCACCCCAGCTTGACGCCGAGACTCGGCAGCCCTCTGTTCGGCAGCCTCGACGTCCCGCTGGAGGTCGTCGGCGAAGTGGCCCAGTTCGGCCACCTTCTGCTCGGATACAAGGAGCTCCTTTCTGAGCCGAGCCACCTCCACTTCCTTCTCAACCAGTTCGGTCTGGAGACCGGCCGACCGATCGCGCTCCGCCTTCACCTCCCGCTCGGCCTCGGCCAGCTTTTCCCTCAGCTCGCCGTTCCTCTCCCGAAGCCTCCTCATCTTTGCCTCGGCATCGACGGCAGCTTGGGCTGCCTCAAATTGCCTGAGGGCGAGCTGTAAAACATGGAAAAGAGTTAGTCCGAGCCGATCATAAAAAGAAAATAAAGGCCGAAGTCAAACATACTTACCACCATGGCTTGGCGAGAGGCGTTCAGGGCCTTGCTGCCGAAGCTCGGCGTCTCCTGACCGACCCACAATCCCTCCGCGATCTTCTTCGTCACCACGCGCTTAAAGCCCGTGACGAACGGCTCGATCGAGGGGTCAACCTCCACCGTCTTCGCCGGCCGAGCCTCGGTCGCGGGGCCTTTCCTCTTCTCGGCATGCCGAACTGACCTCGGCACCGAAGGCCCAGGTTGGGCTGCAGCGGCGGCTGGTGCTGGGATCGGCTCGGCGGGTACCCGACCTGCAGCCTTCCTCTGGGCACTCTTCTCCGCCTTCCTCCTGAGCCGAGCCTCCAGGTCGGCCGAACTCATCCCTCTCTCCGCCCTCGGATTCCACCTGGGTACAAACCAGGAAATCCCGCTCGACCTGATCTGGGTCTGCCCGAGCAGAAACTTGGTGGACAGGTACTCTGCTGGTGAGTCTCTGATCGCGGCGATCTGGTCCTTGAGCTCACCTCGGAGTTTGTACTTGCCCCAGCTAACTGCAAAGGTAAAACAGAAAAGAGTTAGACAAAAGAAAATTATCACAAAACATATACAAGTTGCCCTCGGATCGGCCCCAGACTTCCGATGGCCACTTGGAATTCTAAAGGCTCTGGGAACCCGAGCCGGGGTGGGGCTGCTCGGATCGGCGAATTTCCAATCCCCAGAAACAAAGAAATATCTCCTCTTCCAAGTCTTCTGAGAAGAGGGATTTCCCGAGAACAACGGCCCCGAGTAGGCCTGCAGGTTGTAGAAGCCGAGCTCGGTGTTCTTCGACCTCAATGCGTAGGAGCATAATAGAATGTCCTTGTCCGGCACACACTTGCGCACCTTGTGCCACAAGATGTGCATGGATAGGATTATCCTATACACATTGGGGTTGAGCTGGTGCGGCGCCGCGCCGATCATAGCCAGCCAATCCTGCAGGAATGGATGCAGGGGGAGCCGAACCTCATTTTCGAACATCTCGGGGTACATGGTCACCCATCCCTTGGGGGTTCGGCTCGGCTTCTCCTCTTCGATTGGCAATCTCATCAGCACGGATCCGGGACTGAGTACCTGTCCCTCAAATCTCCGAGATGAAACTCGGTCATTTCATTGGGGATCTGATCGACCTTCCACGCCATTTCCTCGTAGAAATCCGGGTCGATCGGACTCCCCATCACCTGCCGAGCCGAGGTCGACGCATCGTGACCCCTGTCCCTTTCACTTGAGCTCAAGGCGAGTCTACTCGGAATGGTCGCGATCGGCTCGACGTCCAGAGGTTCCTCGTCATCACCTTCGGCCACCCCTTGTTCCCGATCGGAACTCAACACTTCGGGGTTTTCCTGGCCTCCTCTAGCTCGGCGCTCCTCGCCCGGATTGTGATCCAACGCCGAGCCGACCTCGTCCAACTCTTCGGACAAACCGTCCCAACTTGCCTCACCCGCTGGTGGGCTTCGGCTCAGCTCGGCATCACTTTCCCCATCAAATGCCTCCCCCGAGCCGATCCGACCACTCGAATCAGTGGTTGACATGATAAACACCTTTTTTCACTCTCTCTCTAACCTTTTTAGATCGAAAAGTGCTTTTTCTCAAGAACACCAAGAACAAACCCAGAAAAACCCGAAAAAAGCAAAAACTCAGAAATGAGGAGAATCACTTACTGGTTTTCCTCCGCCCAAGATCTCCGCCCCCAATACCCTCAGAACCACCTCGCCTATCGCCGTACTTGGTCGGATCTGAGATCGGACCACCACTCAACTGGCGGAGAGAGAATGAGATTCGCGGGAGAGAGAGAGGTTTTGCAGAGAGAGAGCTTGAAAAAAACTGAAAATGTGAGGGGGAAGAGAGAGAAACAGCCACATTTATACCCCCATGCAAACCGATCTCAGCCCTCCAAAAATGGCGCTTCAAATCCCATATCTTGACACCTGTCAAACATTCAAAATACCCATAAATGATGTGACCCTTACGTTCCCCCATGCAGACACCAAACGTCCCTTCGCCTGTCCCCGAGATATCTTGTCCAAACACAAGTCATCACCTGTTCGGATCTTCAGGAACATGGACCTGTCGGGTTCGGCTCGGATCAAGCAAATATAAATTTTTGGGAAGACCACCACGCTTCAACTTCCAATCCATCACTGTCCGCTCGGATCGGAAGCTGGGGGACTCCTGTTTGTGGATAAACCCACACCGATCCAACAACCAGTCAGGGCCGGACACGTGGCTGGTCAGACCTGACTTCAATGTTTGACTTCTCAGTGGTCAGACTTTGACCTCCACATCATCACTGCTCAGCACTTCCTCAGCCAGCTCAGATCCGGTCTCCATGCCGAGTCCTCCGTGCCCGGTCCGAGCCGAACCGATGATCTTCCAAATGGATTGAGTGTCCATCTTTCCAGTCATTCCGGTTCGGCTCAGCTCGGCACAGGAATACCCTCCTTTCGAGTTCTAGCGTCGGCCAGTTAGGGCTCGGAAGGACCCCTATCAATTGGACCGGCTCGGTCTGGAATCCCGTGTCCGATCCGATCACACATGGGCTTCATGCATACGCATAAGAACATGTGTTCGGGTCGGCTCGGCTCTCCGCCGCCATCCCCAGGAAGATCATGTTGGGATGAACCGCCACAATTAAATGCACCTGACAAAGGTCTTCAGACAAAAGAGACAATCCAGCCTGCATTCATGACTACTGAGGGAGTTCACCTAGATCTTCCATACTTGCATTCAATGCAGCATTGAATGCAAAGGAGGTGGGTAGCTGTGCATGCTACTGTTCACGACCGAACTCGTGGATCTTTCTCAACTAGCCAGTCACATGCAGGTAACTTACTCATCACAATCTTTTTTGCCTATATATACCAACTCATATGTGCAAAACGAGATCCCCAATCTATCCACCAATTATTCACCAGACAAACACTCAAAAAAGAGCCTTTACTCACCCAAGAGCATACCCAACTTGCTGAGAATAAACCCAGAACATTTGCCTTGTTCTTCCTATTCTCCCAAGTTCATCCTTTGTTCTTCCTCACCTACCATCAAACACCATCACTGACTTCATCATCGGAGCGTGTTTGGCTGGTACCACACCGGTCCATCTCCTCTGATCTTGTTTCCCTTACAGGAAGACCTCACGTCATCATCCAGCAGGACTTCGGATCAGCCAGGTCACTACCTCTAAGTTGTTGCATCTCTCTTGCGGAAATTTGCATCAACAATAGTCTTGGAGGGATTGGTAATGAAATTTTTACTTTTTGGTTACAGAGATTTGTCATTATTTGTGTTTTCTGTTTTGTTGTCTTTGTCTATTTTGCTTATTATCTGCTGCCACTAGACAAAAAGAAACAAACCTTAAGGCTAGAATTTTAAAAAGACATTCAGTATCCATTTCTGGGCTTCATACTTGTCCCTTCTTCCTTTTGTTATTTCATGAAGTTTGCTTTCTTTGCTTTGTTGGATGGTCTTATTATATCTACTCATTGATGGATTATATATTTGTTGTCGTTGATTGTGAGGTTATTACATGCAACTAATATCATGGGGGCGATTTGTTTTGTTATTGCTTATTCATGTCTGGATTATTGTATGTCTTGTAAGAAAATCTGGTGTTACTTAGTTTTGATAAAGAGAATGCATGGAAAATATATTAAGCAATATTTTATTCTATCTTGTCACAGCATGACCAAATTGTATATGGAATAGACTGGAGTGCAAAGTCAATCAAAATTGTTACTGCATCACATGATCGGAATTCGTAAGTACCTATGTGGTTTAAGATACTTTTGGTTTTGTGATTTATTTAATAAAATAAAAGTCATGAGTTATGCTCTCTCTCTCTCTCACACACACACATATTATTTATGCATTAACCTCTGTTTCCCAAACTTGTTATGTCTGGAACCTAGAAGGCTTAGAGTGGGTACCAACCCTTGTTATCCTTAGCCTAAATCGTGCTACACTTTGTGTTCAGTGGAGTCCAAAAGGCTTACTTTCTGGAGTTTGTCACATTGAGGTTCTTGTAACAACTCCACTGGCCATTTATTATACATACTAGTTATATTAGCTAGCAATATGCAATGTAATTCTATACATTAATCCGACAGCATAATTATTATAAGAATCCAACTTTAATTTTGATGTTTATTATGCATCCAGTAATATTGCACATGAGTCTCTGCTACTGCACTGCTACAAGAGAAGTTTTAATGGATTTGCTGCAAAGTTAATAGAGGAAGAAGCACAGATAATGGCTGGTGCTGAACCCAACCTTTTCCTTTTCTATTGTAATTCAGAATTGAATTAAACCATTATATATGCCTAATTTCCGCAACTTGCATTGATAATTATTAATTAAGCAGTACATACTATATATAACTAATTATGTGTATAACTGGATGTGTATATATAGGCATGAAGGGTGTAGTTTCTGTTTTCCCAAGTAAAACAAAACATCTTCACACAACAAAGTCATGGGACTTTCTTGGGTTTCGGAAAACAATGAGAAGAAGCACCCTTGAAAGCGATATCATCGTTGGGGTGTTTGATAGTGGAATTTGGCCGGAATCTGACAGCTTCAGTCACACTGGATTTGGTCCACCACCCAAAAAGTGGAAAGGCATTTGCCAACCCGTAGCCAAATTTACTTGTAACAAGTATGATGCCAAACTAGTTTACCAATTAGGAAAATATATATTCTCTTGCCACAAAGTTAGCAATCTGAACTATTGATGAGATTGACTTGTCAAATTATATGGTTCAAATTTACAGTTTTAATCCTTTTATCAAGCATACTATGAGCTTTGCCATTAATTATCATACTGCTGCTGCTATGTTTGGATAGTAAAATCATAGGAGCAAGGTACTATCGCAGTACTGGATTCATCTCAGGGGATATCATGTCTGCAAGAGATTCCGATGGGTATGGAACACACTGCATCAACAGTAGCTGGGAACGTAGGAGTTGTTACAATCTCATTGTTGGTGGTACGCAATTATTGTTTATAACTTTCTATGTGTATCTTGTAGGAGGTCCAACCTGTCAAGGAGGTCTCATCCGTGCTTTTGAATGCCATTCAATCACTTCTTCCATTCTGTGAGTATCTATGCTCCATTATTTTACTGTAAATTGGAATTGGTTATGATTTCTCCCTTTTGTGTTAGAAAATCCTTGGTTCTGAGTTGTTATCAAATGGTTTAATTAAGGTTTATACCTATTGTGCACCCTGGTATTCTAAATTCTTAAACGAAAAGAGCTATACCATAATATATACACTTAACCACATCTATTATACACTTCAATAAAATATAAGTTTGAGCTTTGGAATACCAAAAAGTGTTGATAGTAATCATACAAAGTCTTTATTAGGCATTCTCTTAAGGAGGCCCTTAGAAATTATTATAGAAGCCTAGTGCTTTATCTAATGATATAAACCAAATTCAAAATTTTTGATGTTCAATGATTTATTTTTGTCTTATGTTTGTGCTGCAGACAAATCCCTTTTGCCCTTGCATGATTTATTTTCATTAAGCCATGATTGAAATTCTGGTTTGACATCTTAGAATGTTATCTTTGTTAGTGGTGTCCGCATATTTTTCACTTAATGCATGTTTTCAAGTCTGATTTAGGCCACTTTGAGTTACTGAAAATGAGCCATTGTTTGAATAATGCATATATATAGTATTGATATTGCAATAGATTTGGACCACTTTGAGTTAATGAAATTGAGCTACAAGCATTTTGGGATGATAATTGAGATGGCTTTGAATATATGGCTGTTGTTTACCCTTTAAAAAATAGCGCAATTTACTTATTTAAACATTAATGCAGGGATGATATATAATAGCATGGGTGAGTTGTAAAAAATGCAGGCAGCTAGCTTACCCTTTAAAAAATGGCAGTATTTACTTATTTAAATACTAAGTATAGGTGTGCGTTGAGCATAGCAAGGTGTTCATTTGAAAAGGATGAGATAGTTGCAT
This sequence comes from Dryas octopetala, assembly GCF_963921425.1. NCBI lineage: Eukaryota > Viridiplantae > Streptophyta > Magnoliopsida > Rosales > Rosaceae > Dryas > Dryas octopetala. The sequence continues at coordinate 28,296,575 of NC_141368.1, read as the reverse complement.
AGTAAAACCTGTTTGTTTATTGTGGTTTTCTTTTTGTTTTGTTTTGTTTTTTTTTCTTTTCTTGTTTTTGCTTCTAAGGGTGCAGAGCAGGGGTGTTAATTTGAAAAGGATGAGATTGGTTTTGGCGGCTGTTAATTTGCAATCTGAGTATCTTTGATGAATATATCTTTCAGTAATTTCTTTGATGTTGGTCGAGTCTAATTTGGTGTTCTCTGTTTGCTTGCCCTTCATCATGTGATTTATGTAATGAAGTTCGTATGTTCTCTGTTTTCAATTCTTGTTGACTTGATGTTTTGTTGCTTTATCTTCTTAATTGTATTGAATTTGATTTATGTATAGGTACTCTGCTCCTATAAGAGGACTAATCCGAAGAACAAGTGAAACAGTTACACAAGAACAACTTGATGAGGTGCAGGTTGAATGGGGAGGAAACACTGACATTTAATATCAGTTTTTTTTTATTAAAAAATATTTACAATATCAGCTAACAACTTATATCTAATCTTATTAAATCTAATATTTATGCATGTATAGACATCTAAATAACAAATAAAACTGATATCTAATTTTATTTTCATATCAGATTGTAAGTCAAATATGATGTATAAGAGACTTATATTATCAGAAACAAGGAAAAAAACTGATATATAATATACATTGTTATATCGGTTCTTGATAAAATAATGATATTTAAAGTATCTTGCGTATCGTAATTCGTTCTTTTAGATATCAGAAATCTGAATATCCGATATCTATTGTTTATCACTGATATTAGATATTCAAGAAATAGGACGTCTAAATTGTTATAGATATCAATGAAAAATCGATATCTTAAATAAGTATATTAGATATCACATGCCTAAACATTACCTGAACACATCAATAAACATAAGTTATTCACTGATATCTAAAGGGGGTATTTGTAATAATGGATATAGCAAAAGATGTATTCACAGATGAATGCCATGATCTCATGGTGATGGGCTGGCATGTGAGGATCACTTTTAACAAGGCTGTTGTTGATTTTAAAATGAGCAAATACGTGCGTGGCATGGATATTGAATCAAACAGTTAAACTGGTTGTCCATTTTCCTATGATATGCTAGTTTTGATTATAAATGTAGTCAACAGTGGATGCATATAATAGTTTGACTATGAGACCCCGTATTTTTTCAAGTTTTATTTTGAAAAGTATTTTAAAGATTTTAGGAATTTATTTGAGAAATAAAATATTTTGGGTAAAATTACAAATTTTTGTTTTTAAATTAGTTTGACCCAAAGGTTGACTTTTTGGCTTATTGGACCTTTGACTTTGGTTTTGGGCTTGTTGGAAAGGTCTCGACCTAATGAACGTGTATGCACGAATGGTTCGTTAATCGGAGCTACAAGTTGGATATTACGGACGATTAAAGTTATAAGGGAATTTTTGTTGTCTCACTTTCTTTCTCCTCTCTCCCCGACTCCCTCACTCTCTCTCTCTCCTCCCTCTCCGATCACACTCTCTACGTATCTCTTCAATTCTTCGCCATTTGGCGGCTGATGACGACGAGACAACGACAATGGAGTCCTCTCCTCCTCCTCTTCCTCTTCCTCCTCCAGCGGCGATCTGCCTTTTCCATGCACAACGCAGCGGCGGACCTACTAGGTCGTCTTCCAATGGCCACGGCGAGTCCACCCATGGCCTTCCCTTGGTGGAGAATCGACGCCAAGAAGCCGCCACTTTCCGACCAGTTTTTTAGCGAATCCCACCGTCGTTTCCGTCGAGTAAGTTACCAATCTCAACCCTCTCTCTCTCCTCTTGTTACTGGTTGTCTTGGATTGGGCCAATTTGTGCAGGAAATCAAAAACAAGTTTTGGGTCTCACGGCCACCGCGGGCTCCGTCGTGTGTGGTGGTGCGTGAGACGTTGTTTTTGCTGTTTTGTTGTGTTTTCAGCCTTTTTGTTGATTTTGGTGATTTTTTGAACAGATTTTGCTGGCTTGAGAAACCTAACTCGATTCCGTTTCAGTTTTTGAACCATAGCAAAGGACATTTCAATCATTTCACGTGGTCAACATGAAATGGTCAATCGAGCTAGCATTGTGAGTGACATTATCTGTTTGTTTAACTTGTCTTTTCTGCTTGTATGCTAGAAAAGGATAATCCTAGGATTGAATAAGGAGAATGGTAATGATAATGATATTGTCTATTAAATGATTAAATGGGATTATTTAAGAAATGCTATAAGGTCATTGACTATGATGTGAAATGTCTGTATTGAGGTTAATTATTATTGATTAGGCTTTGAATTGCCTGAATGATTTCCATATCATTGATGGAATTTGGTGGAATTCAAATCAGTTTATGGTTATGTTATTTCACTCATACAAGCTTTTGAGCTTACCAAGTTTGTTGTATAACCCAGTAGACCATGGATGTGGTGTAGGGTTTATGTTTTGCAAGATAAGCAAGCTGATGAGGAGTCCGTGGGGAGAAGACGAGGCAATGGGACCCATATCGAGTTTTATTAACTATTTTTACATAGAGGATTTGTTAAATGTGTTTGAATAAATGCATTTTATTTATTTATGTACATGGCTAATTAGAAAGAGAAAAGAGGATTAAAGTGTTTTTATGTTTTTCACGTGCCCGGGATTCGGGGCATGACAGAATGGTATAAGAGCTAGACTCAGCCGGAAGTGTGTGGATTGCATAACCAAAGGACCAAGACCCTGAGGGGGTGGCTGCACGAGGCGGTGGCAAGCTACTAGGTGAGGAGAAGTGAGTGCTCTCACACCACTCGGTTGAGGAAAGGTGATGTTACAAAGAAAGAAAAAAGGAAAGAAAGAAAGCAAAGAAAAAGAAAGTTTGAGAAAGAAATGAATTTCAAAGCATTTTAAATGAGCTATGAAAATGTTTGAGAAATTTTTGAGAAGTGTCCCATGCACTGCCATCTCCTCCACTGCTCCTCAGCAAGTTCAAAAAAAGTTTGAATTTTGGTGAAGTTGATAAGTGAGAACATAGTGTTCTAGGTTAAAGTGAAAATGGATTTATTTAAAGTTAAAAGAGGAAGCTAGTGAAATTGTTTTATTTAGTGGATGGAACAGTTTCACCTTAGCGAGTTTAGTTCATCGAGTAAGTAGAGTTACCAAGGAAGTAGATAGGTGGGACCTAGGCTTTCGTTTGTTGGCCAGAACTCAGGAGGTTGTAGTTTTGAAATCTCAAATGGCAATGCTTCAGAAATGGCTGAGCGATTCACACAAGTAGGTGGAAGTTCCAAAGAAGGAGAATCGAGAGTTATTGAGAATTGTGGCAAGCTACTCGAATGAAATGCTGAATGTACTGGAAAGTTTTGGAAAACGATGCGGGAGGAGCACGACAAGCTCGTTGCCTCCAATTCTCAAGTGAAGGATTAGGTTTTCATTGTATTTTTATTTCCTTCCTTCTTGTGTTATTCTCAGTTTTTTTTTTTTAAATGAAAGAGCTTTTCTAAAGTGTGATTTGTTGTTGCTTGTGCTTGCTTATGACTATGAGAAGTCACTCTATTATTATTTTCCTTGGAAATTTTGAGGACGAAATTCTTTTTAAGAGGAGTAGATTGTGAGACCCCGTATTTTTTCAATTTTTATTTTGAAAAATATTTTAAAGATTTTGGGAATTTATTTAAGAAATAAAATGTATCAGGTAAAACTACAATTTTTTGTTTTAGAATTAGTTTGACCCAAAGGTTGACTTTTTGGTTTCTTGGGCCTTTGACTTTCGTTTTGGGCTTGTTGGAAAGGTCTCGACCTAACGAACGCGTAGGCGCGAACGGTTTGTTAATCAGAGCTACGAGTTGGATTTTACGGACGATTAAAGTTATAGGGGCATTTTTGTCTTTTCACACCCAAAGGTTTTAACTCACCCTAAAGGGTCTGGAACCTTCTCACTTTCTAGTGATTTTTTAACAGATTTTGACGGCTCGGGAATCCTAACCCAATGCCGTTTCAGTTTTCAAACCCTAGTAAAGGGCATTTCAATCATTTCACGTGATCAATGTGAAATGATCAATCGAGCTAGTACTGTGACTGAAATTGTATGTTTGTTTACCTTATTTTGTCTGCTTGTATGCTAGCAAAGGATAATCCTAGGACTGAATAAGGAGAATGGTAATGATGATGATATTGTCTATTAAATGATTAAATGGGATTATTTAAAAAAAACTATAATTAAGGTCACTGACTATGATGTGAAATGTCTATATTGAGGTTAATTATTGTTGATTAGGCTTTGAATTGCCTAAATGATTTCCATATCATTGTTGGAATTTGGTGGAATTGAGAAGTATGATTTATGCCTAATTGAAATCAGTTTGAGTTTCTGGTTATGTTATTTCACTTTAACGAGCTTTCGAGCTTATCGGGTTTGTTATATAACTCGGTACACCATGGATATGGTGTAGGGTTTATGTTTTGCAAGATAAGCAAGCTGATGAGGTCCTGCGAGGGATGGCAGCGAGTGGCAACTGAACCGTCTCCCTCTCCTCTTCCTCCTAGTGGCAGCCATCAACCCATAAATCCAGCGACGACGGAGAAATGACGTAGAATAGGGCCGATGTCCTCCTTCGGCGATCTGTTTATTTCGGCCACGTCGCAGCGTCGGACCACCACTTAACGAGTCCCCATGTTGAGCTGAGCACGTCGGTGCCCTTCCTTCCCTCCGACAACCACCTACGATGGCGGTATGAAGTCACACAGGCCGACGGCTTCTCTGGCCAGTTTCTGGCTTTTCCGACGGTTGTTTTCTGTCGACCCAGGTATCAAACTTGATCATTTCATCGTGTTCTTGCTTCTGGTTGAATTGGTTTGGGCCATTGTGATTTTAAATTCGAACCCTATTTTGCAGCGACAGTCACCATGGCTCCGCCGTGCGTGGTGGTCGTGTTGGGTGGTTATGCCCTGGTGTTGTCTTGTTGAACCTCCCGAAGTTAATTCCAGGTTCGGTAGTGAGTTTTGTGGTTTTTTGTGTGTTGTTTATGGTTGAGCAGCCACCGTGTTTAGTGGTTGGCCACTCGTTTCGGTTGTTTAACTGTCAGTTTGTGAAATCTGAATTAAATTATTGGTTGTCTGGTCTTAATAGGTACTCAACTCGAGAATTCTATCCCCTCTGCCATTTCGGTTGTTGGACTAGAAATCCAAGAAAAGGTTGCAATCAAAGGGCATTTTGGTCATTTCACGTGGTCAACGTGAAATGGTCAATCGAGCCCAACCTAAAGTAAACAATGAGTGAAATTAGATAATTTGTTTGTATTGTTTGCTTGTATGCATTGTTTGCTAGAATTTGGTAAAAGTTTAGGCTTGAATCCCGATGATGGAAATGATGATGAGTTTGAGTTTAAGTAGTTAAATAAGGATTTTGAGGTTAAATGATTAGTTGAGGATTATGGAGATTCCATGAGGATTATAACGTTGGTTGTAATTTTGTAAATTATTTATGTTGAGATTGCTGGAAGATTATACATGATTATTGTTGTATTATTGACAAGAGTTGCTATTTATTATTTATACTTAGATACTATTATGGATTATCATTGAGTATGAAAATTGAGGAATGATTGTTAGATCATTTCACTTATACGAGTTTTCGAGCTTACCAGGCTGTTTGTTTGAATGACCCAATATATCATGGACATGGTGCAGTGTGGTTGTTGATATTTTGCAGGTTAAGCAAGCTGAGGAGGTAGTGGGGAGAAGACGAGGCAGTGAGACCTATTTTTGATTTGATTAAATATTTTTATATAGAGGTTTTGCACAAATGATTTCATTATATGGCAGTGGGATTCATTTAAGAACTGTACTTTCACTTACGGTTCAATTAAGAACTTTCTGTCAATTATGTTATAACATCTGTTAAGAATTGATCATATGCTAAACACATGACTAATTTTTAAGGGTAAAAGTGTCTATTATTTTAAAAATTAATTAAAAAAATAAAACTAAACTAATTAAACAAATAAAACTAAAAAAATTACAAAAAAATTAAACTAAAATAAACTTAAAAATTAAACTAGAACTAAAAAACTAAACCCACTGGCCACCACCCAGCCCCTCCCCTCTCCCCCCACCACCTACCCCCGATCCTCCCCCTTCCCCCACCTAGCCCCGGCCACCCTCCCGGGTCTTGAGATTTGAAGAGTGACCCATCTTCTGAGGCTTCTTCAAGAGCTTCCCTGAGCTTGTTTTCCTGAAGCTTTCGGAGAAATGATGGGTTTTTCTTGATGTCAAGGTTTGAATCTGATGACCCTTCTCTCTTTTTGCTGCTCTTCTTGTTCATGAGTAGAGCAGCACAGTGAGATATGGGCTTCCATAGTGAAAAATGCATGGAAGCTTCAAGCTTGTGTGGTATAATTCAATCTGGTAGAAAACCCAGAAGGGAAAATTGGCTTAGAGCAAAAGAACTCAATGGGTTTAATTTTAGCCCATCAAACAAGGATAGAGAAGAAGGTTCAGCTTCAAACCCAAGTCCTCTCAGGCAAAATTGGATTTTGGGCAGATCAAGAAAACCCAACTCTGGATTTGCTTAGAGTTCAATTAAATGTCACTCCCAACAAATAAATTGGTGAGCTAGTGAAGCATTCGAACAATTTCCAGGTCAAAACCCACCCAAAATTTCACTAAAAAAGAAGCCCCATTTCCAAGAAACGTCAACTCTGCAGCAAAGCAAACCCACTGCACCAAATGGCTCATTTACTCAGATTCTAGTAAAAAGTGTATTTTAGTTTTTTTTTTTTTTTTTTGTAATTGTTTTAGTTTTATTTGTTTAATTATATTTTTTTTTTTGTCACATTTGTTTAATTAGTTTAGTTTTATTTTTTGTAATTATTTAGTATTATTTTTGTAATTATTTTTTAGAAGAATAGACTCTTTTACCCTTAAAAATTGGTCATGTGCTTGGCACGTACATGATCAATTTTTAACAGTGGTTATAACAGAGTTGACGGAAAGTCCTTGATTGAACCAAAAGTAAAAGTAAAGTCCTTAATTAGAACACTTTGAATGTCGCATCCTCGACTGTGAATGAGTGGTAATGTCAGGTCTTTTTGCTCGAATTTTCTCGAACAAATAATGGTCTTTTTGGAAAGGCAATGAATTAATTAATTTGGTCAGAAACTAACCTAGTAAATGGTAACTGTGTTTGTCAAATCGCGGGAAAATTTGATAAAACTTCGGCACATGTATAGATAGCTGGATGCGACCAAATCTGGTCATGTTCTACATATCCTAACCTTAGTAATACATTATAATTAACCTAAATACCTATTAATTATTATTCATTTGTATCTCTCTCTCTCTCTCTCTCTCTCTCTCTCTCTCTCTCCTCTCCCTCTCCCTCTCTCCCTCTCTCCTCGCATACTTACTTACCAGAGGGATGAAAAAAGCATCAAATTAATAATAATTAATAGAAGCAAAAACTAGGTAATCGCGACTACCGATGATTCTTTTTTGTTCTGGGAGAAAGTGTAGCAATTTCCAAATATATATATATACCCCTTCCATTGTGAGATCCCATAAATAATTTCATTTGTAGGATCCCTCATAGAGCTCACTCCATATATTATTTTAACGATCCGAACCGTCTATTTTTTAGGTCTCTATTCAAAGATCATTTTTTCAAAAAATTAGCCAAATCAGAAATCATTTGTCAATCTAACTTTGATCAAACAATAGACGAACCAAATATTTTTGACAAAACCGTCTATTTGTTTGATCAAACTTAGATAGGCAAATGATTTCTGATTTAGTTAATTTTTTGTAAGGATGATATGTGAATAAAGGCCTAAAAGATAGACGGTTTGAATTGTTGAAAAACTACATTGAGTGGGCTCATTTGCCCCATCCCACAAATAACCTTAAATGTGAAATATCACACTTGAGGGGCCTATATATATATTATCCATATATGGTTGATGGTTGTGTAGCAAAATGCATGCTAGGTGTCACGAGCTCAATTTTTACGTAGCGGCTTGGGTTCGGCCATGCACAATATATGATACTAGCAGGCACGGGAAGGGGCGACCCCGTGCCAACGAGAGAAAGCTAACGTGGGGCATCGGAGAAGAGTTGCTCACTCGGGTGGCATGCTAGCAAGTTGGCTTACATGTTCAACTCGAGAAAAGGACTATGGGCACGAGCTAGCCCTTAGTGCCATGACGGTTGAGATGTGAAAACAAAGGAAGACCCGACATGCATGTTAGAATGGAATGCCGGCGTCATAAGAACCTATCGATCGGGCGAGTGTCTTGGCTGAGAACCTTGACACAAGGAAACAATCGTATAGTCATTACGAGCGAGACTCTGGCAAACCTCGAGAAGATAACGAATAGGTCTAAATCTTAAAAAGAGCATAGAAAAAGGATGGCTGGCCTTGATTTAGAGGAATTTTGACGCCGCACGGGCAAATTCCACTGCGTAAAAACTAAGCCCGTGATACTAGGCTTGCATTATTATATATATGTATAGCTATTGAAATTGAAATTCTCTTTTTTTTTTTTTCGGCCAAAGAAATTTTAGTATTAACTTAGTATGAAAGCAAATTTGTATAGCATGAAAGCAAATTTGTTGTCTTTCCCCCTTTTTGTGGCGCAGGCCGGCAGAGAGACTAAGATTTCTCGTGGACTGGGTTTCATGAGATAGCTACCTAGCTACCTAATTAATTAATTAATTAATTTATTGAACCTTAATTTATATCATATATGTTTATTAATAATTTTGAAAAGAAGAGAAGTGTCTTCTTCTGTTGTTGAAGTTATTCTTAATTTTGTTGGTTTTGGCAAGTGACAAGTATATATATATATGAAGAATTGAAGTAACAGTAGTAAAAGAAGAAAACAAGAAGAGGAATATTAAAAATAATGGAAGGCTTAGCCAAGGGTGGTGGTGGAGGTGAAGTAAGGCGACTTCACATAATTTACTTCCTCAGTCGTATGGGTCGCATCGATCATCCTCATCTCCTTCGTGTCCACCATCTTAACCGCAACGGCGTCTATCTGCGAGGTACGTACGTACCTCTCACACCTCTCTCCATCTGTATTAATTCACCATATTTACATGCCTGCCTGCATTCAATTTCTCATCAATTAAGGAATTAATATTGTTTTTCTCTCTAATTAATTAATAAGAAAGACATTAAGAGGTGGCTTGCGGATTTACGAGGAAAGGACATGCCAGAAGCCTTCGCTTGGTCTTACAAAAGGTTCTTAATTATTCAATATCAATCAATAATCTGTTTAATTTGTTTGACCTTAAATTAATTATATTATTAGCTAGTTAAACTGAATGTGAATTAGTTACAGGAGGTACAAGACGGGTTATGTTTGGCAAGACTTGCTGGAGGACGACCTCATCACCCCCATCTCTGACAATGAAAACGTCCTCAAAGGATCCCAAATTATCATCTCTTCCCCTAATTTTGGTACAAATCTATCTTTATTATTTTAAGCAATTAAATTGATCCATCGTCTATATTTCATATGTAAATTGAAATATTTGATACCCTAAATTAAGAAAATTAAGATCAATTAATGCCATTTATCATATATATATATATATATATATATATATATAATATGGTTGATTAGTTTCCCTAAATTCTATTCTTTAAGGGATTACATTAACTAATTAATCGATCGATCTTTTTCTGTCAACTTAATCAATATTTATGATGATGATATATATTAATTATAACAGATTCTCCTCCACATTCATATGCTGAAAAGAAGAGTACTTGCTTGTTTAAAGATGAACAGCAGCAGCAGCCGCAGGCCATTAAGGTTGAATTTCACCAAGAATATCCCCCCAAGATTAATATCCAAACCCAAACCCAAACCCAAACAAAATTATCCTCTGAATTTGATGCAATAAAACAGCTTCAAGGAAAGAGAGTCAACTCAGAGGAGTCGGAGGCAATCACAGCCAACACTAGTACAAATTGTCATGAAAAGATGAGCGACAAGTTGGAAAAGTACTCTTCTAGTTTCTATTCCAATTTGTTATCAACGAAGAAGACGGACGAGGACAAAGACGGCAAACAACAAATGGCTTCTAGTAACAGTAATACTCCATCTTCGTCACATTCATCATCATCTCATGATCAATCCCCAAATGGCTTTGCAACAAGTAGGAAGAGCAATAGCAGCAACATGTTCCGCAATTTGCTTTCTTGCGGTGCTGTGGATACAAATGACTCCGTATTGGTCATGTCCAATCGGGCCAATCGGGTCAAATCTACATCCTCCACCCAACACATTATCAAGTCTCATAGTGATCCTATTTCTAGAGGAGACAAGTCGGCTGGTGGATCTGCCAGAGTTTTTGGGACTTGTTGGAATCAGCAGGAACTGCCGCACCAACCCCAAAGGTAATAAATTTATCAAACAAGTCATTTCATTTTCTTTTAATCAATTTTACTTTTCGGTCCGATCAATTTTTTTTTTTGGCCACTGTAAAACCTCCATTAAAAAACCTCAAAGGCAAAGAACAGTACAGCAACATACAAAGTAAATCATAAAACAAAGCAGCAAACCCAAAGAACAAGACAGAAAACAACTCAGTCAACCAAACTAAACAAACTCCTCAAAAAAACAGATAAGCTAAAACCAAAATATCAATATAGAGGAAGCCCATCTGCCACCAGGACTCATCTGGACACATCCTCCTGCAAGCTAGCAAGGCAATTGCATCAGCAACACCATTTGCTTTTCTTGGGATCCAAGACTATCTAACAGAGGAGAACTCAGCTGCAAGATCCCAGATGTCTTGAATGATCGGAGAGATTTGCCAAGCAACACAACTGGCAGACCGGTTAAGAGCATCAACCACAGTCTTAGAATTAGACTCCATCTCCACATCTAGAATATCAAATTTCTTAGCACAAAGCATCTCTTCCTTTACTGCCAAAGCTTCAATTATATCAACAGAGTCAGCCAAGCAACTAACAGCACTACCACCAGTCACCCTACAACTGCTATCTCTAACAACAACTCCAATCCCAGCCTCTCTAGAATCCTTGAGCCAAGATCCATCCACATTGATTTTTAATCTTGGAAAGTAAGGAGGACTCCAAGACCTTGGAACAGATAAGTGAGAAGATATAAGGAGGATCTTAGCAGTAGAAGAAAGAGAATTAAGAAATTCAATGCAAGCTCTTTTTGCAGACAAGCAAACCACAACAGGATCAGGAGATACTTTCTGAAAAATGGCTAGCTTTACACCTTGCTTTCCATATAGACCAGAATACGAAACTGATCCAAGTAAAGACATAATCTGCAGAATCCTTCCAACACCAGATTAATCAATGCTAAAAATGGTTATACAACACTAATGCTAGCTGTACGTCTTCTCCTTCGAATTTCTCTCCTGTCATTACCATTCCACAATGTTTTCGTATAATTTAAACCTTTCATTTTTAGATCAGTCTTTAAATATTATCTATGCAAAAAAATTAATTAAATCGAAAATCATTTGATTATGTAACTCTAACAATTATATGATCAAACGATTTTTTATATAATTAATTTTTTACATAAATGATCTTAAAGAATGATCTACAAAATGAATAGTTTTTATTATAAAAATACACTGCAGAATGAGAAAGATAAGAGAGAAAGATGAAGAAGAAAGTAACTATAGCATTTCTCGATTGTAATATGTTTAGTTGGTGTAGAAGTAGGGTAGGAATTGTGAAAGATGTCCCACAATAAATATTTATGTTCCGACTTCTTTCAATTCATATTCCTAAAGAAGTTCATATTATATGATGATTAATGATCATATATGACTTCCATATATGGCCACACAAAAAAAATGATCATATAAGAATAAAGGTTGATATTTGTATGTGATGCTACAGGAAAAGCTATGCTGGAGAGAATCGTTCGAACAAGCAGCAAAAGGAGCGCCAGTTCACTGACCAAAAACCGGTTTCTACTGCCTACAGGCCAGTCGGTGGGCCACATTGCTCGTAAGTGACCATCCTAACTTCTCCTGCTTCTTTATTCAGTCTTTGTTACTTACATTTGAGACTTGAGAGAGATGACTATTAATTTGCACAAACCACCTTAATCCCTAGTACTTAATGAGCTCTAATTAACTGTTGGTTTTGATTTGGTTAGGCTTAACTCCCCAGCTTAATCTTTAGGACTAGTATTAATTCACAAACTTATTATGTTTTTGGACATTTAAGATTTTATATAAATGTTTTATTATCTACAAGAAATTATGCTTAACTAGAAATTGAATGTATAATTTTTTCCTATATAAATTATAGGCCCAAATACGTACCTTGAAGTTTGAAGCTTTTTCTTTAAATACATAGGAATCTAGTCATAATATATCCAATTCAATCCTAAGCATCAAACAAGGTCTGAATGTGCTCAATATATATTGTCTGTCATTCATAAAATTGGATATGCTACGCACAAAAATTTGAAGGATATATTTAATGCAGGCAGTGCAGGAAGGTATTTAAGCCAGAGAAATTGCACTCACACATGAAATCCTGCAGAGGAATGAAATCTCTGACTAAGACTGCTGCAGCTTCTGTGGAGAAGAAACCTGAAATGGGATTAAACACTTTAACTACGTACAAGGAATCAGCTTCAGGCTATTTCTTGACCAGCTGAATATTTCTAATATAGGACTTGTAAGTTTTCAAATATACTCTTTTGTAGCCAGGATGAAAGGTAGGACGGAGGCTTCTTTTGCTGTTCTTCTCTCTTTTCTTATGTAAAGTGAAAAAGTATAGCAGACTTTGCATTGGATGGTAAAGGATGAAGAAAAATTAAGTTACATTATTCTCGTTCCAATTTTGTAAACAATATATTGTTCCAGTTGGGAAACAAACCAGTATTATACTATGTTTTCTGCACTCCATCACAGGACAGGCTAGTCTGGTATTGTGTAGTTTGTACCTGCGAGTCTATGTGAGAGAGAGAGAGAGAGAGAGAGAGAGAGAGAGAGAGAGAGAGAGAGAGAGAGAGAGAGAGAGAGAGGATGTATAGCATAAATGACATTATATATGTATAATATATGTATGACAGGAAAAAATACATAACATAATGAGTTTTTTTTTTTTCTTTGTTTTTTTCCCTTTCTAATAGATATACCAATGTGCCAATGACCATTTCGTCTAATAGATGGTACCTAGTTTAATTTCATTGTCGGAGTAAGTCCTGAATTAATTCAATACTCATGAGCTAGTTAATTAATCAAAAAAAGAGAAAAAGACATGCCAACGTCCAGGAGTAGCATATTTTTTTGTACGAATAACAGGACCTGTAGCTATAAATGTACTCTTTAATAGGCTAAGAAATCTAAAAAGCTGATGTTCCATCCCTTAATACAATTAGACTCCAAAAGGAGCCATGCACATTGTGAAGCATGAAATTAATCAATATTGAACAAAATTGTAATCTAAATTAAAATCTAGCATGATTTTATAATTACTAGAGAACAGCTAGAGTTCGATCAGCCATACTCTTGAATAACGTACAAAAGGAGTTCTCTATATCGTACTCTCAACTTCCTTGACTTATTAGAAGTGATCAAAAAAGGGATTGTCAAAAGAGTGCTACTATTCCTACCCACCAATTTTATTTTCCCACCCAGTTTTTTTAAAAAAATTTAATTGAATTTAACTCTTTTATGAAATTACTAAAAATGACACATTTAAATTAGAAAAAAAGAACTCAACGTTTCATGGCAGCCATGGCAGTCCATCTTCTATGGCAATTGATCAACCCGGCACTGTACATTCATAGATCATCCACCTTATAGGAGCATTGGATTTAAGAAAAATCATATTTCTAATGTAATAATAATAAATCCCTTAACAAATTCATGACTCAATCCTAAAAAAGTCTAAGGCATTAAACAAGTAGTAGTGTTAGGGATCCCACTTTATTTTCCCAACTTTTCCTTCTCACCTTATGTGTCATTCATACATTGAAATAGTAGTGTTAGGGATCCCACTTTATTTTCCCAACTTTTCTTTCTCACCTTATGTGTCATTCATACATTTGACGTCAGTTATGAAGCAATTACCAAATTTTTTTTTTTTAAAATTAGTCATGAAGATATATCCTTAAGTAGATTTGCAAGTGTAAATACATTAACTGTAGATCGAGGAGCTGCTGAATTGCAACATCCATGGTTGGTTTCTTTCATTTTCCCTTTTCAAGGTTAAAGTGTGGCCCGGAGATGAAGGGGAAAATGATGTGGTAGGGAAAGAGATAAGGGTAATTTAGGAAAAAAGTGAGTGAAATAATTAAATTAATATTTTTTGAAAATTTAGAAGAGGGTGGAAAAATATGGTGGGTGAAAAAATATGAATAAGAGAAAGAATTAAAAGGCATCCTAAGATGATAACTGCCGGAATATATATGCAGTTAGATTCTAATTTCTACACCAATTTCTACCTGAACTAGAAATGAGTAATGGTAACAAAAAAAAAAAAAAACCATTTTGAGAAGTGATAGTTTTGTTCACACGTACTAGATGTGTCATCTTCGGAAAGGATAGATGGTCAACGTATTCGTTATCCATGGCAGGCACTTGTTTGGTCAAGATCTCGTGCGGGAGCTTGATTCGAATGATGAAGATGTTGACCCTGTAACTCTTTAGAAGACCCAAATGTTCAATATTTATCTTTTCATGCATGAACCTTCACAATTTGTACCTTATGCAGTATATGTTTACTATGAAGGTAACTGATGAAGTACAAAATGAGGTGAGTGTTTCCTTTGGCCACAAATTCTCTGCTTGGTTTTAAGGTGCTTGTTAATTTTCACTTGGTTTTAAATATGAATGGTTCATTAAATCTAATGGATGAAAAATACCATGTCAAAACATGAGGTTTTTTAACTAAAAAAATAGAACTCATCTCTCTCTTCTCCTTCTTCAGCTAAAACATAACCCACTACATGAAAAAAAGGTTTGGGCGACGAACCTAGTTCCTCTCCCAAAGTCGAATTTCGTCGCCCAAAAGTTTGGGCGACGAACTGAGTTCGTCGAGGGTTTGGCCGCCCAATGCACGATGCCCAAGAGTTTGGGCGACGAACCAGTACATTTCGTCGCCCAAAGACACCTTGGGAAACAGTGTTTTTTCGTCTCCTAAAGCATATGATTCCTCGCCCAAAGTAAGTTTAGGCGACGAAATTATTCGTCGCCCAAAGCATGTTTTGGGCGACGAACTTAACTATTCCATGCTTTGGCTTTGGGCGACGAAATTGTCCGTCGCCTAAACCTGCTTTGGAGGAGGAATAATTAATTTCCTCGCCAGAACATGCTTTAGGCGACGAATAATTTCGTCGCCCAAACATATTTTTTTAATTGTTTTTTTATTTAGATTATATATTTGAATTTAATAATTTAAAAAAAAATCTTTATTCAAAAATTATATAAAACAAAATTAATAAATTTATATATCAAAATATCCATACAAAATAGTAATAACCCTAATGGTCAATCTATTCTAAATCAGTAGCATCATCATCATTTATATTTGACGGAGGTTGATGAAAAGATGGTGGCGGGACAAACCCAAGTATCGCCTTGGTCAATGCAACATACAACGCCTCCTTCTCCGCTCTCTCAGCTCGTAAGTCTTCCTGCAACTTCTTCACTTGAGCGGACAACCCTGCGACGACTGCAGATGGCTGAGAAGAAGATGAAGACGAAGACGAGGATCGAACATCACGAATCCTCCCATATCCCATGCCGTGTATTTCCTTACCGGGCCTAACACCCAATGAGTCTATCATAATACAAAGTCCGACATCGGGATCGAGTACTGGAATCGACTCCAACGGAGTACCCGGAGGGTGCTGCTCGGCCAAGCTCTCCAAATATATTCTCGAGTTGGCCACCATCTCATCCTTCAAAATGTTATATATACAAGTAACCAATTAGAAAAATAAATATAAAAAATTGTGAAAAAAATTAAAATATAAAAAACTAACATGTTTTGCCTTGGCAGCATCACAACCGGGATGAACATAGATATTTCCAAAAGTGTCTATCTCCGAGAATTGCGACACACGCTGAAAAAGAAAATAATTTTGTCAAAGACCCAACCAATATTAAAGAATATATATGTATTAAATTAAATAATGATGTACCCTTCGTCGCGACTCCACTCGATATGAGATAGGCGTCGGACCACTATGATGGTTAAACGGCTTCCCTTTTCGGTTTCTGGCGTTGGCGACCAACTTCTTCTGTTAAATATTAAGCAAATTATAAATGTGTTAGTGTATGTATACAATAATAGAATAACAAAACAATAATCGATTTTTTAAAGTCTTAAAATGATAAAACGTACCAAAAACGACGGAGTCATGAAATGCTCGCACAAAAAACGCCACTGGTCAGACTGCTCTACCAACTCTATAGGGGGGTTCGCCAATGCCTCAACTGCCGACAAAAATCCCTTGAAATACACATGTAGTTCGTGCTTCCACTGCCTGTAGGACTTGATGAGTAAATCTGTCATGTACGTGACGGTGAGGGGATCATCCATCCGAATGTCAAAGTTAACCTCAAAAAAATATTAGATTGTCATGAATGATCAAATTTATCGTTTTGAATTAATTATTGAGTTATATACTCACTGAGATGGAGTGGATCACTTTGTGTTGAATTTCTGCCGGCTATTTTTTCCAAGTGGTTGCAACCATGGCGCACTCGGCACGGATAATAGCCCCCACATCGTGCGAGAACAAACTGTCAACATTAGGATCTAACGGTCGTAGGCCGTTTTCCACACACATGACTGGAATCCGCGCCCCAGTACTGCGCACGATCCGAGAGGACTTCAACCCACTACATGGTCCCCTCGTCGCAGTGGATGACGTCGCAGTAGATGAAGCGGAAGCGAAAGCGGTGATCTGACTAGAGCGGTGAGATCGACGGGCCCTCTGTGGCATAGAGGGGCTCCCAATACTCGAGGATGGCTGAACTACATCATTGGGAACTGACTCCATCGCTTTCCACCTAATAACTAAATTATATTTCTCAAACTAATTAATCTACATTTTGTAATTAAACTAAATTTTATATTTAAAAACTAACAAACTAACTAATCTACATACAAACTACCTAATAAATTTTATAATTAAAAACATATATAACTAATTTTATATGAAAACTAATTTGTTATGTAACATAAAAAAATATCAGCAAACTAATTTCCCTAAGAACAATGATCAGAATTAAACTAATTTATTCAACACTAATAAACAAATTTAAGAACAAAAAATTAAAAACACCAGCCAAATAACATTAAAGGAGCGATTGAGTCTTAAGTCTGACCTGAAAAATTTCCCTGGGTATTACTATTCCCCTGGCCACCTGCACTTGATTCCTCTGAAAAAAAAAAAAAAACTAAAGCTAATGAGCAGAAAACACAGAAAACAGAAAAACAAAAAACACCCAAATAAAAAAAAAAAAAACCCAGCAAAAACCCACAATCGGTGGGTTTGCTGCAGCTGGGTTCAGTGGGGTTACTGGTCAGGGTGGGGGTTGCTAGTGGGGATAGCAATGGGAATCGAGGGAGGCGGCAGGGAGAGGAGAAAGAGAGAGAAAGAGAAAGCCGGGGAGGGTTTCGGGGAGAGAGAAAGAGGAGAGGGTGGGTTTCGGAGGTTTTGAGGAGAGAGAAAGAAGAGGGGGTGAGAGATCGGGAGAGAGAGTTTTCTGTGGGCAACCGGCGGGGATGGGCGAAGTGGCGACGAGGGGAGGTGAAGCGACGGCGGGGCTGGAGCTGGGCGGGGATCAGGGTTTCTGTGGGGATCGGCGGGGATGGGAGGGCCTGGGGCTGGGGCTGGGGCTAGGGCTAGGAGGGGATTGGCGGCCTGGGGCTGGGGCTGGGGCTGGGCGAGAAAACAGAGAGATGAGAGAAAACAGAGAAAGGAAAGAAAAGAAGAAGAAGAAGAAGAAAAGAAAGCAGGTTTAAAATTTCGAGAATCTTAGGCGACGAAGCATTTTCGTCGCCCAAAACGTTCTTGGGCGGCGAACTAATAATCTCCTCGCCTAAGAACAACTTGGGCGACAAACTTAGATTCATCGCCCAAACATTAAAATATATGGCGGCCTAAATACCGCCCAATTTTTCAACTTTTAGGCGACAAAGGCGAAATTCCGTCGCCCAAAAGAGTTTTGGGCGACGACTTTCCCAATTCGTCGCCTAAAAGCTGTTCGAATAATTAATTTTAAATAACTAAATATGCTGTTAATTTTATATAATCAATTTATTAATTTTATTGATCTGAACCGTTCATTTATTAGTCCCTCACTAAAAGATCATCCCTACAAAAAATCGGTCAAATTAGAATTCATCTAGCCATTCGATTATCATTATTAAAATCATGATCGTTCATAAGTTCGATCTCCGATACATAACTTCTAAAACTTTGATTGAGTTAATTTTTTGCATAAATGATCTTTGAGTGGGAAACTAATAAATGAACAGTTCGGATCATTGAAAACATGATCAATATATGAGATTATATATATAAATGAACGGTTTATATATTTGAAGAATAAAATTTCATTAACTTTTTCATTGAAATCTTGTCATTTCAATAATTGTGAAGACCATAACGTGATTACAACGATCAGAGCCGTTCATCATCTATGTTCATACTCAAAGATCATCTGTGCAAAAAATCAGTCCAATTGGAGTTCATCTACCAGTTCGATTATTATTATAAGAACCACGATCGTTCATGCCCCAAAACGCCAAACCTAACTTCTACATCTTCGATTGAGATAATTTTTTGCATGGATGATCTTTGAGTGGGGCACTAAGAAATGATCGGTTTGGATCGTTCAAACCACAATAGAAAAGTGTGCTTCTACATACATATACACTTGAAGAGTATAATTCTATTAGCTTTGTCATTGAAACTTTGTCGATTCAACAATTGTGAAGACTATAATGTGATTTCAACAATCGGAGTCGTTCATTTTATTCGTTTATACTAAAAGATCATCTCTGCAAAAAATCGACCAAATCGAAATTGATTTACTTGATCGATTAGTATTAGAAAATTCACGATCGTTCATAAATTCGAGCACCGTTACGTAACTTTTACATCTCCGATTGAGTTAATTTTTTGCAATGATGATCATTGAGTGTGGAATTACAAATTGAACGGTTTGGATTAATGGAAACACGATCACATTATATGAATATAACCTACATAAAATTGCACACAAAAAAAAAAGGTAATGAGACTTTGGGCGAGGAATATGTATGTTCCTCGCTCATAGATTGGGCGATGAATACATAAGTTCCTCGCCCAAAGTGACTTTGGGCGACGAATCGAAAACTTCCTCGCCTAAAATGACTTTGAGCGACGAACTGTTTCATCGCCCATGATTTTAGGCGAAGAATTTTTCAGTTCGTCGCCCAAAGTCACTTTGGGCGAGGAACTTACGTATTCGTCGCCCAATCTATGGATCAAGTATCGTTTTTGTGCGTGTTTTAGGCGACGACATATTTTCGTCGCCCAAAGTATCTTTAAGCGAGGAAAATTATATTCGTCGCCCAAAGTTATCTTGGGCGACGAATTGGTTCACCGCCCAAACCTAGATGGGATTAGGCGACAACGTTTATGGTTCATCGCCCAATGTTACTTTGGGCGACGAATTTTGGTTCGTCTCCCAAAGTTTAGTCGCCCAAGTATATTTTTCTTGTAGTGACCCTCTCTCTCTCTATCATTCTTTTTCTCTCTTGAGAATACGTCTCTCTCTCTCTCTCATTCTCATTCTCATTCTCGCCGTTTGTAAATTTACGTTTTTTTAACACAAACAGAATAATCTATAGAATAGTTTCTTACTCACACTTATCTTCATTCTACATAACCAAATTAAACGCACTCTGGGAAGAACCCATCTCTCTCTTCTCCATCTTCAGCCAAAACTTAAACCTCTCTCTCTTTCATTCTCTTTCTCTTTGAAGAAATCAAGTCATCCATTCCAAAACAAATTGACAATGGGAGGACTAGCTCAAACCCTTATAAGCCATTATGCAAGGTCTCCCATTTTCGATGTGAGATTTTTCTCTCTACACCCTCCCGTACGTGTGACTTCATTCAAGCCTAACACATGGACAATTTATATTGGGTGACGTAGAATCATGTGTGGTTGTTGGGCCTAACACGTGGATAGCATGCTTTGATACTATGAAGGAATTTAGGCATCCATCCAAAAAATCAATTGGCAATAGGAGGAGTAGCCCAAGACCCTTATAACGTACCTACTATATATGCAAGGTTATTATTTTCCAATATATATGAGCCAACACTTCACATTCTCACACGCCCTTGCACGTATGACCACTTGGCCTAACACACTTGGGTGAACCTACTCTGATACTATGAAGAAATCTTAGTATCCATCCCAAAACCAATTGGCAATAGAAAGAGTAGCACAAATCCTTATAAGCTACTATGCAAGGCCTCACATTTTAATGTGGGATCTTTTCTCTCAAAACACCCTCGCATGTGCGATGTCACTCAAGTCTAATACGTGGATAATTCATATTGAATGATGTGGGAGTACGAATGGCCAATGAGCTCAACATGTATGTGGATAGCCTGCTCTAATTTTATGAATGAATCTATGCATCCATCCCAAAAACAATTGACAATAGGAGGAGTAGGTAGCTCAAGACCCGTATAACTCACTATGCAAGGTTATACTTTTTCAATGTGTAACAATACTCTACATTCTCATACGCCCCTGTACATGTAACGTCACTTAAGCCAAACACATAACAACTCATATTTGGTGACGTGGACAACTCGATCATATTGGCGTAGCCCAAACCCTTATAAATCCAATATTGTCAAAAAGCTGGTGGTGAGAAAGCTTCTTGGGTTGATGGAGAGAAACTATATACATAAATATTCACATACAAACAAAGAAGGAATTTGAAAGGGACCACTCAATTTTCCTTAATATTCATGGATTCCTTTAAGTATCTTTTTCTTAATTTTATGTAAAAACTATATGTTATTAACTATTGGTTGGCTTAAATAGAACTAACATACTTGTACGTAGTATATATATAGATCGTCTAGCTAAAGGTCAAGTTTGACAACATTCATTTGACAATAAAAAATGGTTGTGATTAATATTTTAATAATAGAAACTCACTCCTTAATTTTTGAATGTGTATTTTTTTAGGGGTTGGAGCGGGACAACCATCTCTTACGGTTGATCCAATAGTTAGGGACTTCTCTTGGTTTCTCGAGTTTATTCATGATATGGTTCGCAGATTTCTCATTATGAATGTTGTGCTCAATTTCATTTGTCAAAAACAACCTGATTGCAGAACTTGACATATCATCAAGTTTCTCCTAGTCTTCATCCGCATTTGACTAATGTTGCTTTGACATCAGTTGTTGGCCTACTATAAATTGAGCTCCAGCCTGCATCGATATTGTCCCCAATTTAAATACCTGGAAGGACAACATATGTAGGCTTTTATTTCAAAAGGTATCAATGGAATTTATGGAGAGTTTCCAATTAATTAATATACCCAATTAAGAACAATTACTTTTCCAATGTGGTATATGATAAGCATAAGTTAATCACATAAGGTACGTGTGTTTATGTCTATCTTGGTTTACTAGGGTTTACCATATGTACGTATTATCTAATTATTTATCTTTGTAAATATATGATAGTCATTACTTGTACAAGTCATACTTGGACTCTAATTTCCAGTTCATGCATACTCCTACGAAAATTGATTGGGCAATGATTAAATGAAGACTTCGTTATTTAAAAAATAGTTATTCTCATGGAATTCTATATACTCCAAGATGCAAACTATGCAGGCCATCATGATGATCGTCGCTCTATAGGAGGTAGTATACTGCATCTATCTTGGTTTAAATCTCGTTTCAAGGTCTAACACCGAAATAGAAAGCAATATCTATTTTTTTCTTTCTATTATATCATATGGGCAAAAAATAGGATGTATAACATTGTTATAGACATCAGTTAAACATGATATCTAAAATAGGTACAATAGATATTGCGACAGCTAGCCCTTATCGGTTGGATGCATAAATAGATCACATCAATTTTCCACGAATGTCTATTATAGTGCGTTTGAATGAAATAATTTGAAACTACTAAGGAATTCACAAATGACGGAATTAAAAATGACGTGATTTAAAATTCTAGAATTTGTAAATTCTCTTGTTTGGATAAATGTAATCATAATAGAATTTAAATACGAAATAGTTTTATAAAAGAGTGATGGTGATGGTGGCAACAATAAAAATGATGTTTGTGGTAAGTTGATGATGGTAGTAGGGGTGATGGCCCACGGGCGAGGGGAGAAATGGTGGTGGCAAAAATTGGGGTATTGGAGGTGGTGGCAACGGCGACATTGGTGGTGATGGTGATGGTGGCGGCGACGGCAACGGCGATGGTGGTGGTGATGGCACTGGTGATGGAGGCGGCGGCGGCAGCGTCAATGTCGGTGATGGCGGTGTCAGTGGTGGTGACGGTGGCGGCGATGGTAGTTGTAATAGTGGCGGCTGTGGTGGTGTTGGTGGTGGTGGCAGCGGGTAGTGGTAGTGAGGGTGGCAGTGTCGGTGGTGGTGGTGGTAACAGTGGCGGCGGTGGTAGTCGTAGTGGTGGTGGCAAAGGTGGCGGCGGTGGTGGTCGTAGTGGTGGCAAAGGTGGTGGTGGCGGTGGTGTCGGTGGTTGTGGTGATGGTGGCGGCAGAGGTGGCGGTGGCGGTGGCAGTGGTGGTGACGATGGTGGTGGTGGTAGCGGCGACATGATGGTAGTGGTGGTGGTATTGTAATTAATTGGCAAGGTGATGGGTGGACACGACTTTTTTTTTTTTTTTTATAAAAATTGGAATTTTGCAAATGACACCAATTTAGGTAGAATTTAAACTTGGAATTTACAGCCTTCAAATCCCAAGTTTTTTTCCACATAGAATTTACGAAATTCTATATTTATGGACCCAAACAAGAAAATTAGAGCATGTAATTTCTTAAATGCTGAATTTTGTTTAAATTCTAAGTTTTTTTTCTCCATCCAAACACACCTTAAGGTTTTTCTTGTAGACATTGCTCTATCTTGGTTTTGTGCCTTGTCACCTACCCATATCTCTTGCTTTACCTAAGCTTTGGTGTGATAACATCAGTGCCCTAGCTCTAGCGTCCAATCCTGTCTTCCACGTTAATTCATACCCGCCACATGGAATTTGATTACCATTACAACATAGAGAAGGCCATTTGAAAAGAGATTGATGTGGGTTATGTTAATTTCCTCTCATGATTAGCTTGCAGATATCTTTACTTAAGGGTTATCCACACCTCATTTTCGTTATCTTATCAACAAGCTTCCGGTTCATAATCGCCCTGTCAGCTTGCAGGGGCGTGATAAGCATAAGTACTTTAATCACATGCATAAGGTGTTTGTGTCTAACTTGGTTTAATTAATGTAGGGTTTATCATATGTATTATCTGATTATTTATCTTTGTAAATATATGATCCATAATAATTACTTCTACAAGTCCTAATTGGAACTCTTGTAAACATATATATGTACGTAATCCTGCAATATTACAAATAAAGCTTTGAGGTTTTCAATCATACTTTAACTGTAAGTTGTTGCAGTACAATTGTATTTGATCCATAATTCCTAACAATGGCTAGATGTTGAATCTACAAGGGATAAATAAGTTTCTTATAAATGTATAAATTAATAAAGTCCAGCACTTCGATCACTCACATAAAAATAAAAAATAAAGTCCAATTCTTTTTCTTTTTCCAACGGAAGTTGCCAAGTCAAATGCCCACACCATTCCCCGTATATCCTATTTCCCCTTATGCATCTAGTTCATCCACAGAGCCACCATGCTGCACTATAAGAATGGATGTATTAGCTGTAAATACCGAAGACACCAATTCCTCCCCCAGTGGTCCTAGATCATCAGAGTCCTTGGAATCCAATATTGTTTTGGTGACTGGTGCAGTCTGTGCAGATAAGTTTCCCTGCCTTCTTCCCACTATGTAGAGATCATATTCACCTTCCATAGAGCTTATTATCTTGAGAGTATCTTCCCAGTTACTCACCAACTCCTCTAATAATTTTATGGAAGGATTGTTCATTGACCCGAGCCTAAACTTATCCATGTACGAGACGTCGAGTTGTTTCTGCCTCTCTGTAGTGTTTTTCTCTTCTTCCACAATTCTTTCGTTCACCTCATTATCTGGGTTTACTCCTGCTACCTCTTTACATAGGATAAATCGTACAACTGTTAAGTTAATCTTGGGATGCCCAGCCATCCTCCATGCATACGCTAATGCCTCGCGGTCATCTGCCCCTCCAGTGAAGAGCACGGCGAAGTGGAGGCGACCCATAGAGTTTTTGTTGGACTCAGTGATTTTGGATACACCAAGTCCACGATCCACAAAGACACCCACAGAGCACATTGCGTTTTCAATCACGTTGTTGTTGACGCCCTTAACATCAGGGTTAGAATCCTCCATCGCTCCATCAATGGTAGATTGCTTATGAAATGGGACTATTATAAGGTCCACATTCTTCTCCTCAGCCAAGTTACAGATGTCCTCGTGCATGGTGCTGTAGGCAGACACAACAGTGAGTTCTTGGACAGAGACACTTTCTCTTTGCTTTGCATAGTTTTCAAATGCATTGGAGGTCAAGTTTGACTGTCTTTCATTGGCATGGTCTACCCTAGTCTTGCAAGCGTCGTGCACGATGAGCATGGCTGAAGAAGGGCCAGTTAGTTCAACGAGGTGGACGGAAAAGACACATATTGGGAATTGTCTTGTTGGATTGGAAGCCTCAAGGAGATTGATGATGCCTGAAACATTGCTTGAGGTGTGGGTGCATGCAAGGATTCGAAGCTCTCTATCATGTCCTATACTTCGTATGCTCTTATGTTTACATTGCATGGAACGCTTGGTGGACTTGTAAGTGAGGGCTAGAAATGGCCCAACCGCAATTGTCATCACCCAAATCGAGACCACCATTATTGAAAATGTTTGGTTGTTCAAGACCTGGACATATACAACATACCAATGATTTCAAAGATAGGTTATCACACTAGTTTTAATATATATATATATATATATACGACTTCTATTGAGGAATATCTCAACTTATTTATGTTGAGGTATACCCTATTAGGGCCCACACAAGTCGTTTTGTGCCGATCCGAACCGTTTATTTTTTATATCTTCATTGATAGATCATCCTTGCAAAAAATTAGTCAAATCGGAAATCATTTGTCTATCTAACTTTGATCAAATAAATAGACGAACCAAATATTTTCGATGAAACCGTCCATTTGTTTTATCAAAGTTAGATAAGTAAATGATTTCCGATTTGGCTAATTTTTTGCAAGGACGATCTATCAATGAAGATGTAAAAAATGAATGGTTTAGATCGACACAAAACGACTCGTGTGGGCCCTAACAAGGTCATACCTCAACATAAATAAGTTGAAGTATACCTCAATAGAAGGAGCTTGCTTCTAAAGCTAAATGATTAGTAAGTTAATATAAAACTAACCATTTTGTTGGGCCCACTGCATAATATAATCTCAAAATCCGAACATTTCATTTTTTAGGCCCTACTTCAAAGATCATCTCTGTAAAGAATCTCCAAAATCAGAAGTCATTTAACCATTTGATTATAATAACAACTATTTATATGTTTTTATCGAAAACAGTGATCATCTATTTATTTAATGACAATTAGATAACTAAATGATTTCTAATTTAGTTGATTTTTTGCAATGATGATCTTTGAAATATAGCCTAAACAATTGACGGTTCAGATTATGAGATTAGTTATGTGGTGAGCCCAAAAGCATGGTTAACTTCGTATTAACATGCTAACCAGTTAGCTTCGTATTAACTTGCTAACCAGTTAGCTTTAGAACACTCCTCTTGGAAAAGTGGGATATATATATATATTTTGGCATAATAAGTTATGTAACAAGTAGACCATGCCTGGAAAATAATATTGTAAAAAGCAATATATGGTCCTCTAGATTAGTATTGATTCTAAGTTAGAGTTAAAGTAACTAAAACCAATTGTTCATGAGAGAAATACCTAAGATTTTATACATGGTGTTGCAATTAAGGCTTTAGAATACCTGAGGTGGGGTTCAAAAAACTAAATTACATATAAAAAATATTACAGAACGCTTGGTAATCACAATCTGTTTATGTAAAAAAATTTTAATTTTGGATCTAAATTAAATAAAAATATTTAAAATGTATAACTTAAATATGCATGCATATATAGTACCTTTAGGTCCTTGGCGAGGTCGAGTGTAATTAGTGCCAATAAACCTTTGGTGTTCATGAGTACTCCAAGAGCCATACTATCCCGAAATGACATTTTGTGGATTACGGCGACGACGAAAGTGCTGAGAATCTTAGCTGCGAAAGTGACGATGATAACCCCCACAATACGATATATGCTAGTTTCATGCATTCCAGAGGCATCTCCAAATATGTGACGAC
Organism: Dryas octopetala; assembly: GCF_963921425.1. Classification (NCBI taxonomy): domain Eukaryota; kingdom Viridiplantae; phylum Streptophyta; class Magnoliopsida; order Rosales; family Rosaceae; genus Dryas; species Dryas octopetala. The sequence goes on along the minus strand of NC_141368.1, from coordinate 28,270,024 downwards.
AATTGGTTCTTAGCCCAATAACTAAGAAGAAGAGGGGCATCATAATCCCAGACACAAAGTTTTCAATCCTCTCTACAAGCATGTTTTTGAGGTCTCCCTTAGGCATAATGGCTCCTAATACAAAAGGTCCCACAACGGAGTGAGAACCACAGGCATCACTTATGAAGCCAAAAACCAGAATCAAAACGAGAACAAAGCATGTATGGAGCTCATTGTACTTGTCCTCTTTCGTTGTGGAGCGAATTGCCCAAGAGAGAATTGGGCGAACTAGAAAAACACAAATTCCAATAAAGGTCAAAGTAGAGCCCACCGCATAGATGTGGTTCCTATTTACTACGGCGGTTGCCACCAAAAGAAAAAAGCCAGAGAATAAGTCTGAGATAATGGCTGCAGACAAGGAAATTCGTCCAATTTGAGAGTGGAGGAGCTTGAGGTCTGCAAGGATTCGGGCGAGATCCTTGAAGTTGGTGGTGGCGAGTGCAATGCCCCAGAAGATAGGGCCGTTCTTTGTAGGTTTGTTTTTGGATTTTACCGCAAAGTCTTTGACGAATAGATAGTAATGCAAGGCCCACCCAAGGGGCATGCAAAAGGCAACCCCAACAATAGCAATGCTCAGAGCCTTCTTGCCTGCGCGTATTACTGGTTTGAAATCAAACTCTAACCCCAACAAGAACACGAAGTAAACCAGGCCCAAGTTTGCCACAGTATCTAACGTCAACGCGCTGTTGAAAGGAGATATGTAACTTTTAGAAAAAGCGAATTGTCCAAAGCCAGATGGACCCAGTAGCACGCCACCCTACAAATTAATTAATATTTCATAAGCTATTTTTCAGTTTGAGTTTGCAACTTTGCATGCATACTAATACTACGAGAAGAAAAGACATAACTTAGCACGTACTCACAAGAATATCAGCGACAATGCGTGGTTGATGCAAGGGTTTGAAGGCGAGCATGAGGACGTGATTAATGAACATGACACTGACCAATTGGATAATGAGGGTTGGAACAGATGACATCAATGGGTTTTCTGGACGCCATATCCCACCTCTCATTGCTACTGGTTTCTCATAACATACAAAAATATACTCCATATTTGTATTATTTATAGTCCAGTGATTCCCTTGCCAATCTTTACCTCCCATATTCATAGCCATTATTTATACTTCTACAGCCTTGTTGCGGCCTTGTTGCCTAAAGAAGAAGAAGAACAAAAAAAAAAGTAAAATCACCCAAGAGATCGAATAAAATCTTTATAAGAAAAAGAGGGCTTTAATTTGTTGTAATGTAGGGTGTAGGGGTTATCTTGCTATCATAGCTAGGTTGTCACTTCCTTCATTTTCTTGTTGCCATCATTCATCATCGTCCTTCTTAGTTGTACAATTTTACATTTAATGGGGGAGTTCGTTGGTCCTATTCACGTAACAATATTTACATAACAAACTAACCATATATAATTTCCCCAAACCAGTTTGTTTTTGTCTATGAATTTTTGTTGTGACCCTCACATGTAAATTCCTCACATATCATGCATGTGGATTTATCCCACATTACGAAAGACAGGTCATATATGATGGTCACGTGTAATAATTTTGATAGTCATTTTTATTTGTGGGCAATTAATCTTGTTCATCCTTCCAAACTAGCACTGCAGACCACCAGTTGGGTCATTGGTAAACCACACTACACCAAGATTGACTTTTAAACGGCGTAAATTTAGAGGGTTCATTTGATGCTCGCTGTAAATAATTACTATTGACGATTATATAAAAATATATTAGGATTTTTCTCATTAATGACTTCTTATTTCTTGAAAGTTTGGGATACATTTTTTGGGCCATAAATTTGGGATGCTTTGAACAAGTATAAAAACCCAAAATATAAAAAATCTGCCTTTTTTTCATTTAAGAAAGTGCCTAATAAAGACAGCATGCCTTAACATTACGATGAACCTGAGGTGTTATGATTAACATTACTGTCATGGTTTACGGAGATGCACCCATAAATTATTTAGAAGTTGACAAGTAAAATAGCATTTGATTTGGTGTAGTAAGGATATATTAGTACATGTTCAGAAACTTCCTTACAGACTTTACAGTGACAAAACAACAAAAAAATAAAATAATTTATACTTCCACTAATAACTCTGTGTTGGTATATTTATTTTTCACAGTAGATATAATAAAAAAGCATTTGCATAAGTATCATGTTGTAAATTTTTTTAAGAGTCACTAAAGAACGATATCATGTGTTAGTGAGTGACAATAACATGTGCTAGAGACTGACAATGATATGTATAAATGAGTGATAACATTGCTATATAATAAGAAACAATTAACATTGGCGACTTAAAAACGGACCAAGATTTTTTTTGAGTGCTGCTATTCAGACCTAACTTTTTGATATGTAGCCCCAACACACTTTTTACACCCACCTTTAATTTAAGGCTTATTCGCGCCAATGCCCCCTGAAAGTAACTTCGACTTTCAATTTGCCCCCTGAAACTTTATTTCTCCCACTTTGCCTCCCGAATTTTACAAAAAACCATATTCCGTCAAGTCCGTTTATTCGTCCGTCAAAAATCCTACGTGGCGCTTACGTGGAAGGGGTAATTAGGTCTTTTACTCGACGCAAACCTGAATCACCCTGACATGTTGCCAACTCGGCTCCACATCAGCATTTAGTGGGACCCCCAACTGTAATTGAACCCATTTCCCTCCTAATTGGGGTTAAGTTGTAAACAGAGAAAATAAAGAAAATACAGAAATCGAAAGGGTTTGTGCAAATCAAAAGCAAGAAAATACAGAAATCGAAAGGGTTTGTGCAAATCAAAAGCAAAAGGGTTTGTGCAGAGCGAAAAGGAAGAAAGGGGAAGAAAGGGGTTTGTGCAGAGCGAAAAGGAAGAAAGGGGAAGAAAGGGGTTTGTGCAGATCGAAAAGGAAGAAAGGGGTTTGTGCAGATCGAAAAGGAAAGGTAAATCTCTGTAGAAGCTTCGATTCTACTGGAAGGAAAAGGGTGTTTCACAGTATTCTTGGGTGGAACATGACGGTGCTCAGGGAATACGGATCTGCTGGACCGATGGAAAGTAAGTGGGCATATATGGTTTTACTTTAGGGTTACACTTTGTTTGTATCGATGATAATGGTCCCAAACTTTTGGGTTTTTTTATTGCTCATCTCCATTATTGAGGCTGTGTTAGGGTTCCTTTAGTCTTTTTTTGTCGGTGGTCACATGTGCTCTTGTCTTTTAGGGCTATACTGTTTTCCTTTTGTCATTGACTGTTAGGTTGTAATTAATTTTGAAATTGATTAATAACCCAAAAAACATGTTTTTAATTGGACAAATTTCACTTTAATATGTCTTTTGCAGTTTAATATTTTGAAAACAACATCGACCTATTATATCATAATTTGTCATATTTGTTAGAATTCAAAAATGTGTTAACTTGGAGTGTGTTGTTGAATGAAGTGGTACTTGGTTTGTGAAATTTATTTGTGTGGATTTATGAAGGTAGTTACTTACAGTAATGAGGTTTTGTCTTTTTGTGTTATTTGTAGTTGGTCCAGAAGAGGTAACATTTAAAGTCTTTCATGGGGGTAAACTAGTGTGTATTGATGGCAACCTGAGCTATGTTGGTGGCAGTGTAAGTTGGTTTGACCACTGTTGTGTGGATTTTGTGTCATTGTTGGAGCTAAATGGCATGGCCAAACTGTTAGGCCATACCGATGTTGGTTTCTACATTAGGGCTGAGAATTCCATGGTTGAGATTAAAACTGACAAAATGATATTGGATTTAATTGAGGCAATACCATCTGGTAACCGTAGGGAGATTAGCCTTTATTTGACAGGAAATGAAAGGATACAAAGTGTGACACTAGATGAGTTATTGACAGATGTACTTGCCAATGTGGATGTTGAAGGTGCAGATATAGAAGATAATCATGGTGATGGGCCTGGTGAGGATGAAGATACTGATGGGCCTGGTGAGGATGAAGATACTGATGGGCCTGGTGAGGATGAGGATATTGGTGAGCCTGGGGTGGATGAGGATACTGGTGAGCCTGTGGTGGATGAGGATACTGGTGAGCCTGGGGTAGATGAGGATACTGGTGAGCCTGGGGTGGATGAGGATGATGCAAGTGATTCAGATTGGTATGATAGTGATTATATGGATAGTGGCTCAGAGCTGAATATTTTGAAAGAGGATGAGACACTGTATGAGAGTTATGTGGATCACACTGCACCTGACAGACCTGATTTGGAAGAGGATGAGCAAGTTTCAGATAGTACTCATTCTGATGGGATTGGCAACTATGAAGGGTCTTCTTCTGAATGTGATGATGTTGACAGCAGATCCAGGGGCAAACTCCCAAAGTTTGATATATCTAAATGTGTAGTCTTTAGACCTGAAGTTGATATGAAGAATGTGCAGTTCTGTTTGGGGCAAAGATATGCTACTGCAGATATATTTAGGGCTGCAGTAAGACAATATTCTATTCAGAATGAGAGAGAGTTAAAATTTTACAAGAATGACCCAGATGCTGTGAGAGCCATATGTGTCCATAAGAAATGTCCCTTTGTGGTGTTTGCATCAGCTATTAATGGGAGTGTTGATCTGATTGTGAAAACTTTAAAAGTTGAGCACAAATGCAGCAAGTCTACAAAAAATAGGGCTGTTAATTGCAATTGGTTGGCAACTAAGTATGCTTATCAACTTAGCTGCAATCCCAATTGGAATTTGCAAGGCTTCAAAGAGCAAGTGAGGGTTGAATGTAAGGTTAACGTTAGTGATTCACAGGTATATAGAGCTAAAGAGAAAGCAGCAAAAATTCTAGAGGGCACCTATACTGAACAATATGCAAACTTGTGGGATTATGCTGCAGAGTTGAGGAAGCAAAATGTGGGGACCACAGTTGTTATTAAATCAGAGCTAGAAGGTGAGAGTCCAAGATTTGAAAGGATTTACATATGTCTAGGAGCACTTAAGCAAGGGTTCCTTGATGGATGTAGACCATTCATAGTTCTTGATGGTTGTCATATCAAGGGTCCACACCCTGGTCAGATCTTGTCTGCTGTTGGGGTTGATGCCAATAATGGCATGTTCCCCATTGCTTATGCCGTGGTCGAGGTTGAAAATTATTCCACTTGGAGATGGTTTTTAGAGTTGTTAGCAGTGGACTTGTGTATTGAGCACTCTCATGCATATATCTTTATGACAGATAAGCAGAAGGGGTTGATAGATGCAGTTGGTGAGTTGTTCCCACATGCAGAGCATAGACACTGTCTGAAACATCTCTATGCTAACTTTAATACTCAACACAAGGGGTTAGCCTTGAAGCATCAGATGGAGAATATAGCAAGGGCAACCACACTGCAATGGTTTGATGCTGAGATGAAAAAGATGCTTGATATGGATGATGCAGCATTCAAGTGGCTCTGCGAGAAACTTGCAAAACATTGGGCTAAGTCCCATTTCAGCACAAATATCAAGTGTGACAAGCTCCACAATAACAACTGCGGAGCCTTTAACAAGGCTATACTAGAGGCAAGAGACAAGCCTATTCTGACTATGTTAGAGAGAATTAGGCTATATCTGATGTTGTTGACAGCAGGTAGGAGAGCACAAGTTGATAGGTGGAGGCATTCTGTAGGACCAAGAATCCATAAAATCATTGAGGATTACAAGAAAGAGGCATTCTGGTGCATTCCTAAATTGGTAGGGGAGAAAAAATACCAAGTGATGGACCACAACCAGAAGTCACACAGAGTGGACTTGGACAAAAAAACATGCAGTTGCAGGGTATGGGATCTTAGTGGCCTGCCATGTGTACATGCATGTGCTGCCATTAGTAACTTTCATAGTGAGCCTGAAGACTTTGTCACTGACTGTTATAAGAAAGAGACTTATGAGAGAACCTACAAGCCAATGATTGAGCCTATGACAAGCCATGACTTGTGGGTGAAGACTGGGGAGACCCCATTGATGCCACCAAGGTTTCACAAGCAACCAGGAAGGCCTAAGAAGGCTAGGATCAGAGCTCCAAATGAGCCCCCAAGACCTCCAAGTCAAGCTCATAAGCTGAGAAGGTTTAATATAAAGATAAGATGTAGCAGATGTGGGGATGAAGGCCACAACATCAGGTCCTGTCCTAAGATGAAGACTAGAGGCAGCAGTCAGGTAACCTATCTTGACTATGTTAAAGAATAATTGCGTAACTGGTTAGCCTATTTAGACAGTGATATTGGTATTTTGTTGTAGAGCACATCATAGGACGCATCCCAACAGAAAGGGCAAGCCACACAAAATCAGACTAGATCTTCAAAATTGACAGTGAGTTACGAATATTATCTATACTAGTTAATCCCATGCTTACTTGACAATAACAACTGTGGTATTTTGCTTGTGATGGTTACTTATGCAGGTTAAGAGGGGTGAAGGTCAGACAAGACCTACACAACAGAGGACCACAAGGCAGGCTGCAAGGTCATCACAAGCCCAATCACAATCTCAATCTCAAGCCCAACCTTCACAACCTCTTTCAAGCACTGCCCAACCTCCACAGTCCCAATCCAAGCAACCATCTACATCACAGCAAGAAAGTGGTCACAAGAGATACAAGTCTCCTGCAAAAAGGGTGGATTCAGAAGCTCATAAGAAGAAGTGCAAGAAGTTGTACATGAAGAAGAAGCCCTTCTGACTTTGGCATTTTTTATCCATGACTGACTTTTGCATTATGACATTTGGAAAATATTTTGGAAAGACAGTTTGTGAACAATTAAGGTTTTGGAAAGACAATTAGATATGTTTAGGGTGAGAGAGTATTTTGGAAACACAGTTTGTGAGCTCATTTATTTTGTGTATTTTGAGCTTGATGAAAAGTCAGTTTGTATTCAATCTAATTTGTGGCAGATACATATCTAAACCCATGTTTAAAAATAGTGTTCAATTATGCTCATACAATCACATTTACAAAAAAATGAGGTAAGGAAATACATATACTAAATTTCAACTTCATTGCCAAATAGAACATTACAAGGTTGAACCACTGCCAAGAAATGCAGCATTACATTACAAGGTTCAAATATAGGGGTTTTCTTTGACAAAATTTACAAGGTTCAAGATGAAGCCAGGACAAAAACTACATAGTACATTAAACCCCTAAAACTACCCAACAAACGTTGCAAATTCAAAAACCAGTTCCACATACACACTCTACCCCATCTGCCACACCAGACCAAAACAAATACACACAATGAAAAAACCCCACGACAAAATCAACCCAAACCACAGACATTTCTCCCTTGCTTTCCCCCTTGAAATTTGAGTTTCCAACCCTCCAATTTTTTTCAATAGCCCAGGTATGATAGTCTTCGCACGGTCGCAGATTTGAGGATCAAACCACTCAAAGAACCCACAGCCTTTGGACCTCTGCACCAACACCAACAATAAATCAAACCCATTTTCCATTTTGTATACACAAAAATTAGAAATTTTAAAGCTCAAATACCTACCACCGAAGATAGTGGACAACAATGAAACCTTCTTCCTGGGTGGCGGTCAGTCCAAGAAGTTGAAAATCGAGCGGCCCTGTCACAATAGCAGCGAATCTGTTCTCCCCTAGCACCCACAGCACGCTGCCTACTGCTTTGGTGGCTCAAGTTGCTCATGGCGGTGTAGAGGTTTTGAGAAAGATGAAGAGAAGTGTACAGGATAAAAGAAAGAGCAGATTTTTAGGGCTTAGATTAAGGAACTGGAGGGAAAAGTGGCTAAATTAGGAGGGAAATGGGTTCAATTACAGTTGGGGGTCCCACTAAATGCTGATGTGGAGCCGAGTTGGCAACATGTCAGGGTGATTCAGGTTTGCGTCGAGTAAAAGACCTAATTACCCCTTCCACGTAAGCGCCACGTAGGATTTTTGACGGACGAATAAACGGACTTGATGGAATATGGTTTTTTGTAAAATTCGGGGGGCAAAGTGGGAGAAATAAAGTTTCAGGGGGCAAATTGAAAGTAGAAGTTACTTTCAGGGGGCATTGGCGCGAATAAGCCTTAATTTAAAAAATTTAAAAAATTTAAAAACTTATTAGTACACCCAACATTTTTTTCAAAAATATCCTTACTAAAACCCAACAAACAAACTTAACCTATTCATGTTGTTTATACCCAACACCAACACCATCACCACCACCCAACACCCAATGCCAATACCTCACCACTCACCACCCAACACCACCACCCATTGCCCTCTACATCAAAAAATTTATTTTTGGACTGCATTAATAGTTTGAATCCTAGTTGTTTAATGTTGAATTTGAACACAAAGGGAAGAGTTTTGGAAAAAAAAAAATTTCGGATTTTGTTCGGCATTGGTTAACCGAACAAGTATAAAGATGTTCGGCAACAAAGCAACCGAACAGGTAGAAGGATGTTCGGCGGCGCACAACCGAACGGGTAGAAGGATACTCGATTGGCAACCACTGAACACCTTTTTTCTAAATTTTTTAGAAGTGTTCGGTAATCTATAGCCGAACGTACAACACTATGTTCGGTGTTTATTGTCGAATGACTCATAACATGTTCGGCTCTAGTGTGCCGAACATGTTGCGATTTCATTTTTTTGAAAACAAACACTTGGTCTATTAAAACTCAAAAGAATATGAAAATACTTTATTCAAAGCTAGACTCCCAAACCACAATATAATCATCCATTCGTCAATATTAAACTTGTTTGCATCAATATGGAGAGTATTATAGTATGTTTAAAGTTTTGATAGAGTTTTTGATAGAGTTGAATGACAATGTGAGTAGAGAATTGATGTTGGGTATAAGTTCAAGTTAATTTAATTTAATAAAATTTTTATGTTCTTGAAGGTCAATTTACATTAGGATAGAATTGAAAATTACATTTTTATTAAAGTGTTGGAAACATAAATAAGAAAGTTAGGTCCGAATAACGACACCTTTTTTTTTTTCTCGTTTTGTCTTTGAGGGTTGCGTTCTGTCATCATCTCTTAGTGACCTAAAATAGATTTTCTATAGTTTACTAATTTTTCTTTGTTATTTATTACATCTAGGTTAAATATTAGATCGAAAGAAAACTCGTTCATCTAGTTGGACAACAAAAGAGTCGCAAGCCCTGCTGTTTTTTCAAGAAGATTCAGATCGATGGTGCCAGTACACTTTAATATGGTGAAAACCACTTGCATACAATTAGACATCCAATGATTGACACAAACAAACGGAAGAATTCTAAATATCTAAAAAATATCTCTATTTATAGTATTTACAGGTTCCTAAACAGAAAAATTGTCTGACTACTAGTAATAGGCCAATGCCATCTCCAAACTAAAACTTCCTTGAGTTGATGGAATACAGCATAACAATTATACACACAACTTCCTACAGTCATGGCAACAATGTCTTCAATTAAAGAATTAAAAGCAGAAAAAAAAAATAGTAAAGAATTAATGGCTTTGTTGCCGCAATCAATAGTCTACCAAGCTTTATATCAGCATGAGCTTAAAATAACAAATGCCCAAACATACCACCAAACTTCGCCTCAAATCAGGTTTCTCATGCATGGGCACTACATCAATAGAGGCTCCATTAAAGTTTTACATCTAGCAGGTTGGAGTTTCATGGTGGATGTAACTGCCACAGAGACGAGTGCACAAAATGCCGGAACAAGACCCAAACCAAATCGTGTAACTGAGATGCTGACATGATTTGAATGGTTTCCTTGTATAATTGAAGTAGCTGCATATATGTAAACGATTACAAATTGGGAACCAACTATTGGCATAACAGAAGTCATGATTTTTCAGAGGAAGTGGGAAGTGAGTGAGGGAGGACTTTTGGAAGCACAATTTAGTAGTGTGAAGCTATGTATGTGTGTGTATTCTCTTTGCATGAGAATTTCGATAGAGTACACACATCTAAAAATGATTGGATCCCAGCACAGAAACAATTTCATAAATCCAATTCAACAGAAGAAAATTACAACGTAAAACAAAAAATAAATATCCCTTGGCACAAATATATACATAATAGCTCTATAAAAGCAGATGAGCTCAGGCATATATTTCATATAGCAAACGATCTACGAAATTATCACAAAAAACTTACTTTGATATGACTGAAGAACAAATAAGGCAAGCCCACATGAGATTTTGTCCAAGAAGCTTAACGATCCACATACAAATGCACAACCATTGAGATCTCTATCAATTAAAACACTTTGCATGCTTATTCCAGTCACCTGTTGCATGATTTAATCCAAATTTATCAGAAAGTACTAAATTAAAATGGATTAGAAATGGCAGTGTGTTTCAAAATAATTACTAAACACTAACAATGAAAACTCTTGCTTTCTTGACCAAAGGAATCTAATCTTAAGCTTCAGAATCAGAAACAGCCAAGAGTAAACTGAAAAATTTTAATCCTTAAAGATTACTTCAAAACAATGTACATTGTTCTTCAGGTTTGAGTTATCTGAAATTGTCAAATCCACAGTACAAATTAAACCTACATGACTGAAACATCTATCATCTTCTACATTGTCAAAAAAATATGATAAACAACAATCAGCTGGAAGAGATATGATATATCTCCACCTTTGTAAGGGCAGTGTGTGCCTACATGTACTTTTACATTTGTTTGGAATATTAGTGTTAACATAGTTCATATTTCTTTGGTTGGACCAATTCAAACCCTAATCCCAAAGAATCAAATGACTTAATTTTGAATTATTCTATTCAACAATCATGACAATAAATTCATTATCTTCCTTGTAAAATGCAATAACTTGAAAATAACTGGAATATAATAGCACCAAATTTCACATCATACCACCATTAAGGGAATAAATGCAATGACAATGACTTCAAAATTTCATAAAGGGAATATAATAGCACCAAATTTCATATCATACCACCATTAAAGCGTTTGCTATGCCAATAAAAATGGATATAATGTACATGAAAGAACTCATGCTTCTAGGTAAAAACAGGATCGCTGCACCACAAAAAATCCAAACAATGGCTCCAGCAGAATAGTAGGCCTTCAAGAGTCGTCCAGTCCATGGAATCTCCTATAATATGAATGTTTAATGGTTAGATATCAACACAACAAAGTACATATGAATCATATAATGATTCTAACAAAACAGAATTTGCAAGGGGACCTGCAGTACTACAGATACGAGGAAGCTGCTTATGTAGATGATTGCTGGAACCTATTACCATCAATAAGACAAAAAAAATCAGTCTTACATTCCTTGAAAAATAAATAATTTCTAAAATAATAAGAAATATAATATTCATAACTTTGTGTGTACCACTGCTTTAGCTGATTGTGCCATCCGCAGATCATCTATAACATAGAATGCAAGATAAGCCTGCGGGAAACAAAGCCACCTAGATGTAAGAACTGCAAACATTTAACACCAAAATTTGGCAAGTACTTCTATTCTAGGGAAATAATATTGCAAGGTGGTTTCCTAGGAAACTACCTATCATAAGGAGTTCTCTACTGGGATGCTCAAGAATATCAGCTATCTACTTCTTACTAAATAAAGTGAAATTGAAATTGTTCTTTTCATGAAGAAAACAATCATCACACAGAGGGAGAATAAAAAGTGTGCTGACCTGTGAAACATTGACCACTAGTCTAGTAAGAACATAAACAACAGCCACCTGATAATATAGAACTCTCTTGAACCAGTAAGTCCATGAAATCCTTGAATAACTATTTCCTTGTATGCCTACTTTTAATCTGCGTATGAAACAAAGTTGACTGTTCAGATTAACAATCAGCAGTTTGAAAGTTATAATATTTTATAACAATTAAATCCAAGATCATACAACAAAAGTGCACACATGCCTAGCACCATAGAGAATACTAATGCTGTAGAATTTCTGATACCAATTGATGAAGAAAGGAAAGAACAGAGGAGAGAATAGAGTAAATAAAGAGCAGAACTAGAACAAGAAGAAAGTTAGGGTGAACCCAAACCACTATTCTTAATCAATTTCAATCATTTCCAAAAGTCAGAAACTGCCACTACATATTGGCAATCCATTAATAATAAAATACTTGAGAATACCTCAATATAATAGGAAACAAAATAATTAGACCCTGAATTATTATATAAAGCCAAATTTTAATAATTAACCCCCTAAATTATAATTATAATAAATTAAATTAAATTAAACTAACTAATTTGGATCATTATCTTTCATTATTCTCTCGTCGATAGACAAGACTCGATGTGAAACATAAGCATCGTCAAACTTGGAAGTTGAGACAAACTTCTCTCCTAGAATGTGGGAGCAGCGCCATTAGCAACAAAGTCTTTCTTGTTAGCCACATAGCTAAATTGATCAAGAATGATAAAATCAGTGGTTGAGAAAGTTCCCATTACAGGGTCATCAAACATTTAACTTCTTCAATGGCATTGTCTTCTAGTTGAAAGTAGCTTCAGCTTCCTTGTCTTCAATGTGATAACTTGCTTGCTCTTGCACGGTTACCTCATTATCTTCTACAATCCCAGCAACCATGGTCTTGGTTCTGTCAAAAGCTTTTTTGTTCTTCATGACAGGTTTGAATAGGAGATAAGAATTCTTGCTCCACATATTCTTAAATGATCTTCTCATTTTCAATAGTTGTCATTGCCCCATAGATATTTCCTTATTAAAAATTTTCTTTTTAATAGAAGAGAAATTTGTTCTTTGATGTCTTTCAAATTTTCATCAAGGATTTCACCAACCAAAGAACTCAATTCAGAACTAGTTCCATCCATTAAATCGTCGTCAAAAAATTTTGTTATTTCAATGAGATCTAATCAATATAATATTTCTCATCAAGTTGAGTTTCTATTGTGATGGTAAGGTAGGGTCAGTGACATATCTGAAACATTCATTATTGTAAAACTATATATCCATAAGACAGCAAACATCATCAATACAAAATCCCTATGACTCAATTATAGCTGAAAGCATTAAACAACATCCTGGTATGACTGATCCGAAACTGAACCAACTGACTTTCATAGTCCGACTGTAACTACATACCATAAGGAAACGAACTTGTTATAACTTCATTCTTTCTATGTAAGAGATATGATGAACTATAACCAAGAGAATTAGAGTTGGCTTAACTCCTCATGCCCAAACACTCAGAAAGTCAGAACCCACATTTGTGTGAACATTTTTTGTTGGCTTTATGTCTTTTTCCTAGCCCATAATTGACTCCAAGGAAATCGAAGCAGATGGGAGGCAAAAATCAGAAGAAACACACTGGAGTATGCTGCTACTATGCCAGTGCGTGGATACTGGTGTGACGGCACCTTCAATGGCGCTGGGAAGGCTCAGGTTATGTAGATTAGCAGTGAGTCCAATTGTACCCTCATCTCTTGGAAGCAATGCGTGGAGACACTAGAAAACCAAGATTGGCAGTGACTCGTGGAGACACCGTAATATTCTTAAGGTAAGTGACTTCAGAGATAAGCTCTTAAAGGTAGTGTATATCTCTCACCCTATCAATGTAATGAAATTGATGCAAGCTTCATATGCATTGTTGGTCATTGCCTAACAGTTTAAGTCTTTAAGCTTTTGGGGTCTAGTTGTAGTCTAACATGGTACCAGATCCTTGGTTTATAGGAGGTCATGGGTTTGAAACCTCCAATCCCCATTTCTGACTTCTTTGTTGGTTTGCAATGTGCAGGGTGGGGCTGCACCTATATCTTTCCTTGTCTACGTTTCTTTCCCTCACCACTTGTAGGATGGGGCTGCACATGTAGGAGGGAGTAAGTTTGATATACATTGTTGGCTCATTCCCTAACAGCTTAAGCTTTTGGGGTCTAGTGATAATCTAACAGTGGAAATGGACTTTCCTAAATGGAAGCCTTTGTATATTCTCTTATTTCTTGAATAAATTGCAACCTTACACCTTTACAACATTTGTACAAGACTGCTCTCCCTTTCCCGCTAAGTTACAACTATTAACGAACTGATAACAATTTTTTCAACTAACTCCAACTACACAACTACTAACTGGCTTACTTGGCACACCGACTTAGTATCCATGAAGTCAGGAAATTGACAGGCAAAAAAATTCATATGCTGCACTACTGGTGAAGAATTAGACCAGTGAATTTTCCCTCTTGGCCACTGGAGCATTTCCCTCCTACCAGTTTTCTACCAAAGCCACCGACACCACCAAACAATCCCACCAAAGGCTCAAAGCCCACCAATGGCAGTTCCTGACTGAAACAATAGAATGGCCACTATTCTTCTTGAGTTGGAAGACAATAAAAATAGGGTGAATTTGAGAACCAGGTGGCAACTGCAATTTATAAGCAACGGAACCAATCTTAACCACTAAGAGAAAAAGGAAAAATAGGCTTCCGCAAATGGCCATTGTCTTTTTCCGATAAGGTTGAAGCCTCAAATACACCCAATCTCGCACTCTAAAGATCTTCAGTACTGTTCTAGTCAGCATTTTGTTTATCCTATGATGTGCCTGATGATAGTTTTCCTTATGCATCTGAATCTTCACTTCTTTGCTGCAAAAAATCATCCACAGCAATGACCACTGATGTTGATTACCTAGAACAGCCACCAGGAGGACAATAGGCTTGTTTGGAAATTGGTATTGTACCACCGCTCAGCTCATGATGACCACTTCACCAGCCATGTGGTTTATATCCTGTCATGCATCAAAGATAGGCTTCTAAACAGGCAATAGGCCTTTCTGTTTGGCCATCTGGTTGAGGATGGTAAGCTGTGGACATATGCAATTTAATACCCAACTGTTTGAATAAATCTTACAAAAACGTACTAGCGGAACTTTTATACGATCAGTAACCAATGCTACAGGAATGACAGGGAGCTTATCAACCATGTTTTAAAAACAGTGTATGGATGACATTGAGCTAAAAAATGAGCATTTTTAGTAAGTCTATCAACTACATTCTTACACTCGGATTTTGGCAACTCCTTAGTGAAATCAATACAAACATGACTCCAAGCTTGCTTAGGGAATAGCTAGTGGTTGTAACAATCCGATTCAAATGTTCCAGCTTATTTCTTGGACAAATGTCGAAAGAGCTAACCAGCTGCTGAACAGAAGACTTAAGGTTTGGCCAGTAAAAATACTGTCCGACTCTCTTATATTTTAAGTGGCTTGGATACCAGCATGCCCCCTAATTAATGAGGAATGCATGGTATCTAATACTCAAGCTCTGAAATCCCCATGAATAGTAATATAAAGCTTCTTCCTTCCATCTTAACAACCCACTGTTAACAATATGAGAAATTCAGCAAAGAATGCGAAGACAACACCAGTTTAGAGATAGAAGCTTCAGCATGAAGATCATTGTCATAACTATCCTGCACCTCTTCAAACTATGAAAGCACAAAAACTAGCTTGACACCCCACATGAATTTTTGCCACCCTGGAGAGTGCATCAGCTGCTCGAGAATGAATATTAGCAGTTTATGGGTCGCATGCACATGCACATGATGGCCGGGTCCTATAGAATGGATTATGATCAAAAGATCAGCACTGGTGGATTAGAGGTAGGCTCTACTTCCAAGCGGTATATGTGTGAGTTTCTGTAAAAATGACGACCATAAGGTTCAGATTGAATTCTGAAAAGTCTTGAGGCGATTGAGATATTTACTGCTAGCAAATTGAAGTTGGCTTGAGATACCATTTGGTGCAGCAAAAAAAGGCTTTAATAATAAATTATCAGAGATGGGGAAAGAACATAGGAGAAAATAGAGGATATAGGGAGGATATCTGAAAAAAAAAAAAACGAATCAAGGCAAGCTCAAATCCATTCTCATACTCAATTTCAATCATGTGCAAACAGTTTAATTTAAAATCAATGTCAAAATAATAATAAACTAAATAGTAAATACCATAATAGAAACCTTAATCATTACACCCTAAATTATTATAAATAAATCCAAACTAATATTAACCCTCTACATTCTAATATTAGTAAGTCAATAAGCTTAATTTCTATACTTAAAATAAATATAAATATTCTTCTTGCTTCCCTCATAAAAAATGCATCTTAAATTATGAAAAATGATATTTAAAATCGATATTTGAAGAACATAATGAACTGAAAAAAAAGAAATAGCAAACCTTGGCTCTTTGGTTCCGAGATGAAATATACCCACAAAGCAGCAGCCTATGAAAATTGACAAATATGCAATCCAGCGGTACTGCTCATTCGTGAAAGTGATGTGATGGGCATGCTTAAAGAGAAGCTCTTAATATGGGTAAAACAGAACTTCTTGGGCAATAAACATACCTGATTTTCAATGTTGGCATGTGTTCTTGCTTTAGTGACACCAAAGACTATTACAGCAACTGCATACAGGCTGAGGTTGGCAACCTTTAAAAAGGTTCAAAACATTTCAATCAACACATACACAACACAAGACATGGAGCTGAAAATTAATACTAAATATTCAACGGGAATCTAACCATATTAAAAGCATTTCGGCAGCTAGCTAGCACCACTCTGCTTGTTGAATTCAGCGTAATGCAATTCAACATAGACCTTCAACATAACAGTTACTGTTCATAAGTGTTTAGATATTTCAAAGCCAAGATAACATGCCTTTTCACTTAATGCTCCAAGCTTAATGCATTTCACAAAATCCCTCAGTTCACTTAGGGCACGTTTACTAACATGGAATGGGAGTGGAAAGAATAGGAGCCACTCCCATTCCACTCTAACCCTATGTTTACTTACATTTGGGAATCAAAAAGTACGTGGGCCCACCCCAAAATCAGTAATCACATCGCTCGTCTTTCAGCAATCACACTCCTTGAGGGGGACTTGGTATTGATTCCCATTCCACTTGGGGGTCATAACTTCATACCAAAATTACCCTCAAACTCTTTTAGTGGTAACCCCAAAATACCCATTAAGAAAATAAAACTTTTTTAACAACCCTCAAACTTTTTAGTAATTAAACTAGTTTTGATTCTAATTCATGATCATGAGTAAACAGAGAAGTGGGAATCAACATCATTGTCATTATGATTCCAGATGGTTAGTAAACGGCTTAAGGGGAATGACTCCTCCCCACTCCAATTCCTTCTCTCCCATTCCTTTTCCACTCACATTTCATGTTAGAAAACATTCCCATAATGCAATCATGAACTATTCTAAACCTCTCCAGCAGAATCTTTTACAAATAAATGATATATGCATGAACAGAGAAAAATAAATAAAAACCTAAATTGATAATGGAAACAAGTAACTTATAGGAAGTACTTACATGTGTGAAACCTGAGTGGCAGCCCAACCCATGTTAAAGATAGCAGCAAAAATGCTGTAACCAACAGTTCGCAATGCCGATGAAGAGGTACCAAAAATTTTACAAGGTATGCAACCGCCAAAAACGGAAGAAAAAGAAATAGCAACCAAAACAGAGCCTGCACCATGCCACCATTTGAAATGTCCAAATCTGTCTATCTATCAAGTTAAAAATAGAAATAGAATGTTATTTCAAAAAAAAAAAAAAAAAGGGGGGGGAGGGTTGCAATCACCTAAACTGAAAAGAAAACGGACATGTAAAATGTTAATTAATGAATTGGTATGGTTTCAATCTTTTGGAAAATAGAATAGGTGGATCTATCAATGAAGTCTGTACTTGCTTCTAAATAAATTTGCATAATGTATTTTCATGTGGTTATATAACATTGTTCTCGAATGCCTCTGTATCTACCACTAAACTCAAGTCAGCTCCAATTAGCTATTGGGTTGATTCAAGTGGAAAGTTGGAGTGTGGATAATTTATGTCATATTGAAGGGGGCATTTGACAACATATTTGAAGGACATTAAATAAATACACCTTCATTCAAACAATTACTTCTCATCAAAGATATGTCAGGCACATACTGAATTTCTGCACTCCTACCAAAATTTAAGAAAAACCATAGGGTGACTTTTAAATAACCAGGTCCACCACCGATGTCAAATTGACTCTTCATCTATACCAAAAATTTCTGTTGGCACTTAAGTTATGTGATGAAGTGATAAAGTACGATTATTTATAAATGAGAACATTTTCATTTTAACTTACCTAAGTAACTGTATATATCCTACACAGCCCAAAGCTTTGTTTCTTTCTATATGAGAACATCAAGATAAATGATCAAACCTCTCAATCAAACTCAAACTGGGTTCTTTCTAGCAAGCTTGTTCTCCCCCCACCCCCCTCCCCCCCCCCCCCCAAAACAAAAGTATGTGATACTTGGAGCATGTACCCATATCTAAAACCCAAAGCTTGTCCAGAAATACATATGGACCCAAACAAGAAATAAAAAAAGTGATTCGATATTATAATTTCATATTCCAATATCATGATAGAAGCATAGAAGCAAACGCACAAAATTTAAGCCAGGTAAAATGACAAGCCAAGAAAAAATCCATGTGAAGTGCAACCAACAATTACAGAAGAATAGAAGTTGAACACAATACAAAGAACAATATTTCAAAAATAATGTTACACATGCTAGTTCAGGTTTCAGTGTTAAACACTATTTACTCCTTCAATGACTTTAGATTCGTATACCTGCAAAACAAAGATTCTTATATACCGATACTAGTGAGAATACATGTATGACGTGTTATTTCAGAATTTCCACATAGAATTTTCATAAACCAACACCAACATTTTCATTTTAGGAAATCATAAATTAACCAACACTCAGTCAGCATGTTTTTCGACAATACTAACTCATTCATTGATTAATGCCGAACGAGTAGATAAGAACAAGTATCAGAATGTAAGTTGAAGAAGCAACAGACAAGATAAGAATATCAGATTTGTTTGCTCTACAATAACTAATCATCATGCGTGTATGATATCATTTAGTGTCAAGATACCAGTTCACCAGCAAATATGGTTGCAAATCCATCAGCCACTTGACCAGAAAGCATAACAGTAGCAGCATCCCTAAATAAAAATTTACAAAGAAATAACAATTATGGACACAAAAAAAATGGAGTACACCTTAAGAAAACAGATTTGTAAAGCTCAATGATAAAGAAACAAAAAAGAAAATAATTAAAAGAACACTGAAACTATGAGATGGTAATAGAATACAGAGACATAATTAAAATTATCTTTCTTAGTGCAAACTTAGACCAACAGATCTTTCCTATCACAGCAACCAATATTTTGGAACAGTGTAAATAAAACTTTCTTCATGCTCTGCATCCAAATAGACACTTTGTAATATAATATCTTGTTAGTTTTTGAAAGCTTCATAGACATCCAAGCTCATCCACCATAATCTGTATGCATGTATGTGTAGGATGATGGTTGTCTTGGTGGCTCAATTTAATGCAATGGATGACAAAAGGCTTATAATATAGCTAGGGTGGTGCAAATTTCTTTGAAACTAAAGAAGAAAACCATGAATTTGCAGGAGGCAACTGAACTGAGAATAAGGAAAGATGTTTTCCAACTATTTGACTTAGCCTTTCTATTGTCATGGTAATACTCATACGCCATCAAGCCAAATGCCTCTATATATGAATCAAAGAATCCATTGCATTCATCTGAAATTTAACTCTCTATCAAGGTAGAGAGTGTTTGTCTTTACTGGGTTTTGAGAGGATGAGCTGAGAGGGGAGTACAAGGGTTTAAGGGCTTGGGTTTGGGATATTGAACTCGAGTGGTTTAAGCTTGTATTGTTGTTCTTAATTTAACTTATAAATATAGATAGGATCATGCCCCATAGACGTACCTAAAGTTAAGTGGGAACCTGTAAATATATGTGCTGTCTTTTGTGTGCTCAACATATTTTATTTATTTTCGTAATTTGTAACGACCAAATTGCTTCAACATTTTGTATGTACACATTTTTATTGCATTTCAATGTAAGCAAGAATAAACATGCCAATGTTTGTGCACAAAAATATACATACAGATGTAAGACCAGGTAGATTGTAGAAAGAACGTGCAACTACATGATGTGTACCTTGGGGACAGTCCAATATCTGTCAAGAACAATAAGAGATATGTAAACCAACACGAAGCAGTAATGTCATTGAGCATATGCCCCACACCATAATAAAAGACAGAACGTCTTCCAAGGGGTTTGGCGACTGAATCATCATCTTCAGTGACACTACCCATAACAAACTACAGGAAACCTGCAATTATAGTATGCATTAAGCTTATGAGAGAAGTAACCCCAAGTTAGAATAGCAAAATTCTATTGTATTGAAATTTTACGTTCTCATCTTTTATCCATGTAAAGCAAGCCATACTATTACCAGCTTTTTCTTATTTTTCTTTTTACGAAAGAACATAGTTCTAAATATTTCTCTACAAATCCATTGAATTGCTCCTTGTTTTGCGAGCAAAAGAAATTAAACTTTTGGTATATTGATCTCATAAATTTTCCAATTGGCCACCCAAAAATATAAAATCATGAGGAGAAGTTATTATATCCTTATAATTCATAATTTATTTAATACTCAAAGTTCTGCAAAATAACTCCAAATAAATAAAAGAACTCTGATGAGCTCAAACAAAACTCTAAAATATTGATTTTAGCATAACCAAACTGAAAATAGGCATGCATATTAAGTACAAAAAAACAGGAAACATAACAAGAAACAATGAGAGTGACCCCAAAAAAAAACCTCTTCTATAAGAAGAGGAAGGAGGGCTTTTGGTTGCAGGAAGTCGAATGTTCACATTGAGCAGAATTCTTCTTAATTATATTAGTTTCATCTAGAAAGCTTCTCTAATTTTTCACATTGAAAAATTGAAATCCAGTGAAGAATGTGAAATATGTCGAGAACATGATATAGTGACACTTTAGTAGAAGTGCAGTGTTGTGTAAACTGATTCTAAATCTGTAATCCTCAGAGCAATTTCCAATTCAACAATACATTGTTGCAGAAAAGGGTCCAAGATTTAAACCAAAAATGATCATTCTCACATGGAACTCTTCCCCCTTGTGACAGACAATCATATCAAGTTTTCGATGCTTGGTGTCACACCAATCCAATAAGTAAACATCATATTTTATGTTCTTCGGTTCAATTTCAGTCACGAATATTACTAATCAAACGAAATCATCAAAGTTAATATATTAAGATTTCAAGAGAAGTTAATATATCCATGCATACATTCACATATCCACCGTTGACAAGAGGCATACCCCCGTAAATTAGCATATAAATTAATAATTACCTAAAACTCACTAAATTTGGTACTTGAAGGGCTCTACAGAAGATAAAGAAACACTACTATAGAACTAAAAACAGAGCAAAGGAAGAAGAAACAAGAAATTGCATATCCAGAAAGAAAAAGCGAAAAAGTCTATGAATCTGAAAGAAAAAGCAGAAAAAGCGACGTCGAATGTTATTGGCATGGAAAACAAAGAAGTCTATGAATCTGAGAGAAACTTGCAAATGGAAAGGAATCAAGGAGAGAGCCACCCATACCTATAAAGTATAAACTGTTGTTGTTCTTGAATGTTGGGTGGAAACTGAAGAGAGAGAAGACCCAGAAGAAAGTGATGAAACATATACGGCAGTCCGGGTCTTCGAAGATGATATCTAAAGTGGGAGGTATAATCTTCTTCTGTTATCTCAAGTGAGGAATTCTTTTGTTGTTTTCTCAACAAAGTTGTTCTCTTTTTTTTGGTTAGTGTGTGCCGCCATTAGGCCCATAACCGACCTTGGAAACATGAAGCGGTAGAATCGAAAAGTAGTAAAAGACAGTCTTGTCCCCTCAAAAATCTAACTATAGGCTCCAAACCTTGCGGCACAAGATGAAAGTGAAGTGGTTGTTGACCAACTGAACTGACCAAGAAAAACCAAAACCAAATGAAAAGTGAAGGATATCCCTGTCTTTGTGGTGCTGTTGCTTGTTCACACTGTGTGCCGGGTGCGGCTTCTTTTGTCTTGACCTGACAAATGCTAATTCGAACCGTTGGGAGTTATTGAACCCAACAAGAACAAAGTAAAAGGAAATTTCAAAAATGGGAAAAGCATCCTACTTGTCTAATCTAACATCTACTAATGGAATGGAGGGGAGGTGGTGGGATCCCACTTTGTTCCACTTCAACAACCAGTCCTTCCAAGATTTGAAGGACAGACGAGAGACTATGTTGTAAAGTTGCAACTGCCGGGCATCATCGTCAAATTAAATATGGATATGGACCCCGGGACTAGTGGATTTTCTTATTCTTTTGGCTTTTTCTCTAAGGGGTTGAATTTGGAACCTCACCAATGTATGAAGAAATATTACTAGACCGATATTATATAAGCACTTCAATCTCTTTCCTATTATTTCTCAAATTTGAGTAAGTTTAAGCACGATAGTAAATATTGGTGCAAAATATGTAAGATGATGTAAGGGAAACTTCATTAAATGTACCTTTTAAATACAACTCTTATTTTTTTTAATAATAATGCTAGTTGTCCCACATTTTTTTTCCCACATTTGTATCTCACATGATGTGTCATTATTTTACTGGAATGGTATTTCTTTTTTCTTTTTTAGGTTTTATTTTTTAATTTTTAGTATCCAATGTATGAATGCCATGTAAGATGGTATAAAATTGTGGTATAAAAATGTGGTAAGTGTAGCATTACTGTTTTTTTAATAAACTATTCATAACCCCCTATTTAGAGTTTGGTTATATTAAAACCTCCCACCTTAATAAAACTAATTTAAAACCCTCTATTAGTCACTTCAACTCTTCTAAAATCCCCTAATTAACTAACACCTAACTAAGTTTGACCCCATTTTATTTTAGTTTTATGATTATAACCTTAGGGTCACTTAATCTGTTTCATTTTTCACTCTAGCTCTCTCTCTCTCTCACACATTTTCTCTGCATGTTCTCTCTCTTCGCGCTGCTGTCACCGGCGCGTTCTCCGTCGTCCGACGACAGTTGCCGGCGAGACCGGTCCCAACCTTCTTGCCTCACCTCTTTCTTCCTTCCGCTGCACTCCACTCGCCGTGAAAGCCAACGAAGACGGTGGATCGAGCCTAGGCAGAACGAGCTCCCTCGCCGGCGATCTGTCGATTCTGGCAGCGTTGAGGTGTCGGACAGCCCACACCTCCTTCGTCTCGTCGCCCTGAGTATGATGGTTCCCTTAGAATCTCGAACGGAGCACCCACGACGAAAGTCGTTGCCCTCCCTGTCGGCGATCTCAGAATTCTGGCAGCGCCACCACCTTTTACCACCACCGCTAGACTTCTCTCCTTGATCTAAACCCATCGGTACTCTCCTTGAACTGTGTATTAGTGTTTTGATTATGCTTTTAGTTTTGTGAATTTTAATTTTGGTATGTTTCTATTTATGATTACTGCATAATTTTGCTTTGTCTATAGGAAGATTTCTTTGGTGAACTACATAGGATGCTATCTGAGATGCCTGAAGTAATAGAGTTGCATCCCGTGCCTGATGTTCACGTTCCAGTTATGAAATTCAAGTTCAGTGAGATTTCAATAGATATTCTTTATGCTATCTAAGTGTTGGTTATATGCTGGAAATTTGTTATTTAAAATTACACCTTATCATTTTTTTAATTTCACATGTCATATTATGTTCTTTGATGCATAACTAGAAAGATAAGAGATGGCTTACTTATGTGATGTTTTTCATGCATTATCATAAAGACCATTTGAAAGGTGTGCATGTATTGGACATTTTGGATCTCATTCATATTCTTATTGGTTGGTTTGTGATTATAACTTCGATTAGTGTTGGTTTGCTGTGTTGTTTTTATTTGTTTTTTAATAAGGTTGCTTAATGATTTTGGCTAAAAAGTGTGACTTCGAATAACAGGTAAGAAGCAGGGGAAGTAATTGTCTAATAGGCTCCGCTTGAGTAATCAGTAAGAGAACATGAAGTAGTTGTTTGTTAGGCTCACATCGATGGCTTGCTGTGTTGGCTACTCCTCATCTCGATGGCTTGTTGTGTTTTTTTTTTTTTTTTTTGATAAGGTTGATGTGTTCTTTTTAGTGAAACTGAATTCAGTGAAGGTGTAACTGTTTTAGTGAAGGTTTAATTGTTTTAGTGAAGGTGTAATTGTTTTTTAGTCAAGGTGTAATTGTGTTTTAGTCAAGGTGTAATTGTTTCATCACTTAATTCAATTTCAGTAAGTGAATTCATTTCTGAATTCTTCAATTTAGTGTAATTGAATTCTTGAAATTCAGTTTCAGTGTTTGATTTTAGTTTTAGCGAAATATTGAGTTTCAGCAAAAAATTCAGTTTCAGAAAAAAAAAAATCAATTTCACCAAAATTCAGTTACAGTGACGTCCGCGTGCGTCTGCGTTCGCCACCAAGCCACCGCACAAACTCAATCCATTCTCCTCCTGATAAGCATAACTAAAATCTTGAAAAAAGTAATAAAAAAAAAGCGTAGAGTGCTGTGTTTGGGAATTTTGGGAGGAACCTATTACAACCCTTGAGAAACCGAGAGTAACCCAGAGGCATTAGGTGGTATATTTCCCTTGTTATATTTTCCAGTGAGCACACCAGAAGTAAACGAGCTCCAAGTAGTAAGACCCAGGCCATAGTTAGTGTACAGAGGTAGGTACTCAGACTCAACCTGCACCCATATAATAGTGAAGGAATCATGGATGAGAGAGAGTATTTAGCTTCTGTGTTTACAAGGTGGTCATCTTCTGTGTTCGATGATCCTCACAGAAGATCGGGGTTTAGAGAGACAGATGGGGGTTTGTGGGAGAAATTCTGAAAAATTGTTTAATTTCTTGGTGGAAATTCTGAAAAATTGTGTTAACACAATATGTATATAGAAAAGGTAATTTGGTTTCAAAAGTGGCCAAAGAGTAAAAAAAGTAAGAGTTGGGAGAGAAGGTTAAAAAAGTAAGAGTTGTATTTAAAAGGTATATTTAATGAAGTTTCCCATGATGCAACAACTTCAAGTAAATGATCTAGGTGTTGATTTCTACCCTCATAGAGGATGAACATGGGTGATGCTGATGAGTTGTCTTGTTTAAGATCTTCAACAAAGATGACCTGCATGAACAATAATCAGAAGAAGTAACACCGGAATAATATTAGCCAACTACACTCCGATAATTTAAGTCAATGATGAGCAAGAACAATGTATGAACTTGGGAGAATAAGGAAGAACAAGGTAAAAACTTCTGGGAAATTCTCTCAAGAGGTTATATGTAGTGTTTAGGGTTTTTGAACCCTTTCATTTTGTCTATAAGTTTGCATATATAGGCAAAAAAAGGTGAATAAGATATTTACCTGCATGTTGATGAGTGATGGAGATAAGGCCACGTCACTTGTTCGAAATAGTGCATTACACAACTACCCAACAACCTTGCATTGAATGCAAATATCTTTAGGGGTGTTGGAGAGCCCTAGCAGTCCCATCTCAAGCTAGTGTGTCAGGGATAGTAGGATGTAAGGCGGTAGTCACTTGAGTATAGCTAAAGATATTATCCAAACCTTCCAGAACAGCGGTGGATCTCATAAGGAAAAAAAAGATAAAGATGAAAAAGAAAAGAGAAAAAAAAAAAGTAAGGGTTGATTGGGGTTTGGGGTCTTTGATCAATTGTAAAGAAAAAAAAAAGTTTATAGTTTCGTTTGACTCTCTTGGGGTTTCGTTTAGTTGTTTTTAAACGCTAAATCCTAATACATTTCTATATAAAAAATAATTAAAAATACCTTAAAGGGCCTAAACTCTAATGTCTTATACATATCATAAAGAATATAGAGTATATAGGGTTTAGTATATAGATTATAGAGTATAAAGAGTATTAGGGTATATAAAGTATATAGGATTTAGTGTATAGATTATATAGTATAAAGAATATACTAATTTTATTGATTTATTATACTAATTTTATTTAACAGTATTTGCCTCCAACGCGTATTTTATTCATCTTATATCACATGAAACCTACTATATAATTTGGTTTCTTCAATGTTTTTTATCAATGTAAGGCAAAAGGGTTTATGGGAGGAAAGAGGGAGGGGGTTAGGCTTGACTGGGTTGGTTGGTCTGGGAGGGCGCAGGGGAGAGGGAGGAAGGAGGAGAAGGGGCGAGGTTGTGTTTGCAGAGAAAGGCAAAAGGTGGAAGAAAGAAAGAGGATGAGGTGGGTCATGGAAGGAGGGGAAGAAGGAGGGATGGCGGGGGGAGGAAGGAGGAGGAGGGGCGGGGCTGCATGTGTTTGCAGAGAAAGAAAGAGAGAAGAGGGGGGTGTGTGTGTTTTTTCACATTGGTGTTTTTTTTTTAAGAGGGGTGTGCAAAAAGAAAACAAAAGGGTGTGCAAATATATAGCAGCCCTCTAAAAAAGTTACAATCTTTCTGCCATGGTTAAACAAGTAAGTGAAGCCTCAAAAGAGGTATTATGTGTAATTTTTCAAGAACTACAGTGGATTGAAGCAGATTGCTACTTGGCACTTGCGCATTCTTTGGTATCAACAACTTTCTTAAGTTTAGCAAAAAAAAAAAAAACATAGGAGTAAACTATAAAACCATGAGTTTAGCAAAAGGCTTTTTGTTAATGATCATGTATAATGGGCTTGTAATTAGGCTTTTCTTATTAATTAAGCTACATGTATAAGGCCTTAGGGCTCTAAGCCCACATTTGTAATGAAAACTAAGGAATGCTATCCACTTTCACCAATTTACCTTCTCTACCGACCTTCTCATTTATTATTTTTATTCCACAATGTAAATTCATGATATGAACTGTTCATTTTTTAGATCTAACTATGAAGATCATCTCTGCAAAAATCAATCAAATCAGAAATCGTTTGGTTATGTAATTGTGATCAAATAAATAGACGATTTTGGTAACAATTTGATTTACTATTTGTTTATTTGATAACGATTATATGACCAAACGATTTCCGATTTAGTTGATTTTTTGCAAAGATGATCTTCAAATAATTCTATAAAAAATGAACGGTTCCGATTATGATAATACTTTGTGGAATGAGAATAATAAAAGAGAAAGTAGGTGGAAAATGTGGATAGCATTCCTTATGGAAAATTGTCTAATTCTCTCAAAACTTACATGGTATCAGAGCCCTTAGGGCATCATTGATTTTTTTTTTGTTCTGCCTACCTCGTTCTTCTCTCTATTTGTGTCGCAACCTTTACCCTACACACACCATGTCTTCTGCTGCATCAACTCCTATGGTGGCACCATTCTTTCTTCATGGACCAAATGTGGCACACTTTTTTCGTTTGACTGACTCCAACTACCTTCTTTGGCAGAGTCAGATCAAACCCTCACTACTAGGAAGTACCCCATTAGAGATCAGTGGAACACTGATGTCTATTAGGTTTGCGACCGATAAGGGCAGACGTGATATCTAATGTACCCTATTTTCAATATCGGTTTTTACCCGATGTTTATAAAAACTTAGACATCCTATTTGTTGAATTTCCGATATTGTTAATACATAATATATATCGAATTTTTAAGTTTCCGCTATCTATATGAATGGATTCCGATATGTAATGTACTTTCAATATCATTAGTTTTTTAAAAACTGACATTAAAGTGTATATTATATATCGGTTTGGTTATATTTTTCGATATTGTAAACTCAGCAAAAGCTATGTTTGGTAAGTTGTTACATCACTTTTTTTATTAAAGCGATATTTAATATTGTTAACACATCAGAGTTTTAAATAAAACCGATATATCTGTATAGATTAGATATCTGTTTGTCCGTTGTTTCAGATATTATAAGTCTTTTAAACATCATGTTTGAGCTACCATGTGATATAAAAATTATATTAGATATCGCTATTATTTTTTTTTTCGATGTATATGCCTGTATAAATATCAGATTTAAGACATTAGATATCAGTATTGAACGGATATTGTAAATGTTTTTTAATTAAAAAAAAACAAAATTAAAATGGATTGTTAGATATCAGTTTTTCCTGTCAAATATTTGATATAAAAATTCGAACATGCACCATCCAATTTGTGCAATTTAAATGCTTCAATCAATTTCATCCAACATTCTCATACAATATTTCCAACATCCAATTTCAACCATATTCAAGTTAACAAAAATAAATTACAAATCCCTCAACAAGTAGGGATAACCCTAGCTAGCTAATCCATTTTTAACCCCCCTAAGAAACTTCAAAAATCTGCACAAAATATAAGGCATGGCTAGTTCTAAATGATGCACACTAGGTACTTTGATCTATTCTCTGAATTTCCAATTCCCACAGAGACACGTGCTGGGTCCACAAGACCAACCATTTCAGCCATGTTGGATTCGATAAGCCTATCGTACAGGTACCTAAAAATTTTCAAGCATCCATTTGTATCACAACAGTTTATGAGGAAAAAAAACAATGTAGATGAATCAAAGAGTACACTGACCTCATGTACACAACTATGCAGGTTGCTGAAAGTTCCTCCATCCTCAATACTGCAGCTATATCCTCGTACAAGATATAAAGTTTTCGGACAGCTCGATCATATCCACAAAATGCTCAAAACATGTACCAGATTTATACCAACATGCATGTCAGTCTAAATATTATTGAGGGTAACAAACTCTACCCATTCAACTCAAATTTCATCAAATTTTTCTTATGTGTAACCGCTCCGCTTGTACTTCGAATTACTCCACTGAAAACATTATAAAAAAGTGCATTAATATTTACATATTGGCAGCCAACACATGCAAAAGCTCAAACCAATACTCAAATCAGATTTGTTACCCAAATTATGTATCACTCATGCATGTAAATTTCACCAAATCAAAACCAACAAAACCTGTCGAATGCTACAAACTAGACCCAAAGTACCAAATCATTCAAACATAGCTTCAATTCATAAGATTTTTTATTTAAAACACTCTTGAACATGTCTAGTACTTGTTCCATAAGTATCAGGTCAAAAGCACTACTCAAAATCACAATGGTGCAACCAAACTCGTAATAATGCACTGCGTAGTAAAACTGTCATTTTCTAGTAAAACAGAATCAATTTTAGAAAATCATAGAAAATACATCTCAAATCGGATTTCAGTGATTCAGAGCTTGAAATTATTGTTGAGATGTCTAGTTTAAATGGTCCAAAAACCAAATTCAAAAGCCTTGTCAAACACTTCAGAATTTCAGAAATATGACACAAGGTCAAAACTGTGCAATGTAGGCAGATTGTGTAGTTTCCATGAAAATCAAAGCCTTTCTGTCAAAAAGCTTGGCCTTTTCACACAACAACACACAATTACAACCAACTAAGAGCATAATACAAGCTAGGGTTAGGGCCTTACCTCCAAGCTCTCGGTTTACAAATATTGAAATGGCAGCAACACTTGGTCTAAATATAATTAATCATATGCTACTACGTACAACATTAGGATGCAAAAATCTTTTTGCATACCACTTGCATTAGAAAAAATGGAGCATGAGCCAAGGATTATCTACCTAAACCTGCAAAAAATAATACCAACATATTAACAAATTAGACTCTGGAGTATTATTCCATCTTAACAAGAAAACTAGAAAGATTAATGATTAAAAAGACATAACAGAAACTAGATCCTAGATAATACCATGTTTAACATAGAGTAACCTTCACATTGAGAATATAGGACTCAGAAGGCTGAGAGATGAAAGATGAGAGAGAGAGAGATAGACCATGTGCTCTGCAACCTACATATATTGATAGAAACAAACAGATTTGTAAGAAATTATCCACATAATGATGGTTGGATGAACCTCTTTCCCACAAATTGATAGAAACAAACAGATTTGTAAGAACGCCCATAATGATGCCCAAAACCAGACTCTTCCCACAAATTAGCACATAAGCAAGCAATAAATAAAAAAGCTTTTCGAAGGAGTAAAGTTCAAATTAGCACATTGACTTGGCTTACATCATTTTCTTTGAATAAAAAAAAAAAACAGAACTAAAATTAGAAGTTAAAAACATTTTAATATTAAATTAGATATAAATGAAAACAATATATACAAACATATATATTATACAAATGACACCATTATGTACAAACAATATAAATTGGACATGCCACTCTTGCACTTCCATATCCAACACCTCTTTGGACAGTAAACAAAAGCTCACCTTCATTTATATAAATGCCATGAAAGTTCAAGTGTCTTACTTAGTTACAATTTTATCACTGCTTTACTTTCTAAGGAAGTCATATATTTACAAACTTATTTTTCAATTCCAGTCATGCAGGGTAATCTTCCTATCATGTGTTAGTGACAAGATTACTAGCACAATCTACTAAATCTGCTGCTAATTGAGAGCACTGGAAATCAAACAGACTAGAAAGATGCAAGACATAGAGGGATAGAGAGAGAGAGAGAGAGAGAGAGAGAGAGAGAGAGAGAGAGAGCATGCACCTCCACATGTTTCAAGTAATCTGGAACATATGATTGCTGCAATCTACATATTTTAGAATAACCACTCCTAATTAATTAAGCTGCATCTTGTGGAAATAACATGAACTCTTCCATCTTTGTCTCTGCTAAGCCATCCACAAATGAATATCATATATAAGGTGGTTTATATTCATTGTATTATATACAAATATATCCCTACAAACTAATGTTAAGATAAGGAACTTTAATAGTACACCCATATATATTCTAAGTCTTGCTGCAATGAGTTTCTTACTTTCTTGTATATAGGACAAATTTTAATATGCCCACTCATCAAATATTTTGGATCTGCAACCAAATTAGGTGGAAACTGCAGCAAAGTCTATATTGAAACCTTAATCCAATTACTGTTTGAGAAATGCTAGCTTTTAAAAAAAAAAAAAAAAAAAACATTTTATGTAGGAAATCTCATTTGTCCTAGCTTCAACTTCTAACTCACTAGCTTCTCTCCTTCTAGCAAACTCTGCTTCAGTTGCTTTTATTTCAATTATGTGTTTCTCAACCTTGAAGCCTTAAAACAAGGAAATTAATTAACAAGTCAGTAAGAGGATGAGGAAGCTTCAAGAAAATTAGAGCAACATCAAAGAGGTGCCAAAATAATTAACATAAACAGATCTAGTTGGTAATTTACAAGAACTAAACAGGGAACACTATTAACAGTATAAAATAATATCAACAATGAATGGTAGGAAAGCTCTTGGAAACTGTAGGCAAGTATTATCTATGTATATATATTTATTATATATACATATCAATAATTAATCAATATATATTAATATCAATAATTAATCAATTGACAAGACTCATGTGAATTGGATAGTTTAGGCAAACAAAAACTTCAAAATTCCAAGTAGGACTTCAAGAGTAGGTAAGGAGTTTTGAGAGAGCAGAGTTCTGTTTGTTGGATCCATGTGCAAGTGCAAGATAGATAGATAAATAGATAGATATAGATAGAGAGAGAGAGAGACAGAGAGACAGAGACAGAGACCACCGGGTTAACTTATGGATGGTCAGCCAAATATGAATCAATTTCACATGAATTCCACCTGCTGATGAATGATTAATCTCCAAACTGCCTTCCAGAGGGCCAAAGATTAAGACCAACCAAATGCTATGCTCACCGCGGAGGTGGGGGAGGCACATGGGATTTTGCAAATCCTACCCAAGCGACAATTCCAACAGCAAGGATTATCCAACCAAATATGTCATACTTGAGATCACTGCTCTTCTTTTTCTTTGTAGCCTGTAGAGAAGGGGAAACAGTAATAATTCATCAACAGATGAAGAAACTAACCATAATATAAGAACACAGAGACAGACTGCTGTACATAATTAAACTTCAAGCATGTTACATGTAAAAAATCAGAAATTCTACAAGCACTAAAATAAATCCCAAATTTGGATACCAAGTGGTGTTTCATATTTGGTACCACTCATGTGAACTCTTTTTTTTTTTTTTTGGCCACAAGAACTCATTTATCTTTAAAAAATAAGATATTGGCATGCTATCTGTCACATTGCTTGGTATTCAAAAAGCATTTGAGTTGAACCATATGTAACTGCAAATGCAATGCACTGAAGTTAATCTTTCATCAACTACATATCAGCCACACAGCCTACATCCATGATTCCATGAATTCATAAACACACAAAATAAAAATAATTAAATTGGCAAAGACTAATATCATTTAGAAAAGAAAACCAGAAACAAAAAGAACAAAATGTCAAGAAAAAGAGAACCATGAGATTTCCAATTCACCTTTGCACCCGATGAAGTGGAAGGTCCAGCAGCAGCTCCCATCGCCTGTTGACCAAAACCATGCTTATGGATTTCCATGTGCAATTCAGGGGCCTAGAAACACAGTATTAATAACTTCAATAATGTATATTAGCTTATCAAACTCACAAAACTATAGCCAGAACACAGTTTACAGAAACACTCAACCAAGTATAACCGAATTCTCATGAAAACTAGAGTCAGTTGAAAAGTCTATAAGTATGGTGCTACTTGTACTCCATAGTTTCAAGCCTGCCATCTCTCAAGAATGCATCCTGTAAACTAGCAGAATGGTAGATATCATGGCAGACTAATATTTGTATTGAACAAGTTAAAATCAATATCCAACAGCTTGTAACCTTCTCTCTGACTCTCTCTCTTCTAGCTAGGTACTATATAGGTTCTATTTCTTGCAGATTAAAATCACTCAAAGTTGTAATTGTCAGCCCCAACGCTACCACAATTAAAGATGCCAACACCCAATCTCTCTTCTTACCTCCGACCAGTTGCTTTCTGTTAAAAATCCCAAAACAAGATCTTCAACCTCCTCAAATACCACCGGGAAAAACCCTAATTTTAAGAAAAACCTAAACAAACAGAAAACCCCAATTTGGAAACCCTAATTTCAGTAAAGAGAGAAGAGGACAGAGAGAAAGAAAGAACCCAGCATGAGATAGAGAGAAGATCGAGGACAGAGAGAAAGAGAGAACCCAGGGGATCGAGATGACTAATCTTACCTTTCGACTGCAACCCAAGACGATGAGCGAGGCAGAGAAAGCTCTTGAGGGCCGACGTCATCGCCAAGGTCAACGACGCGACGATGACAAGGACTGTGAGAACGGCGACGCAACGGCTCTCTTTCTCTTTCGCTGGCTCGGACTTGAAGATGAAGCATCGGTGGTCTTGGCAGATGAAGCGAAGGTGAGCGACGCAGGGGGAGTAGACCGCACACCGCACAGCTATCGTCCATGGCTATTCTTCTCTCTCTCCATCTGTCTATGTCGATCTCTGTCTCTGGGATTGGATTCGGAGGTTGAAGAGAACGAGGGTGGTGAGTGTGGTCTCGATCAGTGAGGGTGTGAGAGAGAGAGAGCTTGGGGTGAGTAAAGTTTGAGAGTGTTTGTGTTTAGAGAGGAGGGTATCGGGTTCAAGTATTGGGAAATTAGTCCAAAAATTTAAGTAATAGTCTTCAAATTTTTATTTTAGTTTTTTTAGCTGAAACAAAGATATCAGTAAGGATTTAGATATCGGTTTTTACAGAATAATAACTTATACCGAAAAATTAGATATCAAATTTAAAAATGTGGCGATATATAAATGCATTTAGAAATCAGTTTTAAAAAACTAAAAATCTAACTGATATAAAAAACTTCTACTATATCAATTTTGTTAAAACTGATATCTATGTAGTGATATCTAATGGGGTACTTCCTAGTAGTGCCTTTTTGGTAGGACACGATGTCTGGAAATATGGTGGATGGTTCTTATGCTGCTCCCTCTGCAACCTTTCCTACTTCTGCTACGAACACTGCACCAACTCCCAACCATGCTTATCTCTCTTGGTATACCAAAAGGATCAACTAGTGCTGAGTTACATCACCTCTACACAATCCAAGTCCATCCTTACTCTCACCATTGGACTTTCTTCTTCCAAGGATCGATGTATGGGATTGTCTCAATCAACACTTTGCGCAGTGATTCATCGCCAACTTTGTGACTATGAGGTTTCTCCTTGTAGGCATGACCAAGGGTTCCAAAACTATCTATGGGTATCTTCTTGAGGCCATGGCTGATGCGCTTGCTACTATCAACTAATGAATTTGTCTCCAACACTAATCTTGTTACCGCCGTTATTCGTTGTTCGGGATCCAAATATAGCATGATGGTCATTGCCCTAATTAATTTTCCTCCGCTTCCATTGTTTTTGAACCTTCTGTCTCGTCTTCTCTCATTCGAGTCTCAACTCTCTCATTCCTCGAATATGGATGCATCTCAGACTGCACTCTTTACTGCTCATAATTATTCTAGGGGAACTATACCTCAATTTTAAGTCTCAATTAAGGGTTTTTCGTCAACTTTATCTTAACTTTTGTTAAAAATTGATCACGTGATCAAATTTTCAGGATAAAATCATCTTTTGCATCACATTGAAAAGTAGTTATGAAAATAAAACTTTAAAAAAGTAAAAGAAAAAAGATGCAGAAACCATAGCCCCACCTTGGCCTTCCCCGTCCCCACCACACCTCCCACCCCTCTTCGGCTACCAGCAAGCCCCATCGCCAGTGACCCCATTCTTTGCGCCGACGACCCCATTGTTGCATCTCTCTCTCTCTCTCTCTCTCTCTCTCTCTCTCTCTCTCTCTTTGTAAATATGAAGCAAATCCATTATAACCAAAATTTAACATACCCATTAATCCAAATTCATGCTCAATGATTATAAACCATCATCAAAGCTACCCAAAATGGGTGCGGCAATAGAAACAGAAATGGAGTGAGAGAAAGAGAGAAACAAAGAAACAAAGTGAGAGAGAAATGCTGCAGAGGGGGTCACCGGCGGTGGGGGCCTGTTGGTGGTCGGAGAGGTAGGGTGAGGGTGAGAGAGTTTCCTCATTATTTTTCTTTTAGTTTTATTTTTGAAATTTTTATAATTTTATGGTATTATTTTATTATAATTATTTTTTAGGTGAGTAGATGTCTTTACCCCTAAAATAGAAAATTTTTACGGAAGTCATAACAAAGTTGACGAAAAATCCTTAATTGAGACAAGTTGAAAATTATGGTTTTTAATTGGAACAAAATGAATGTAACATCCTCAATTGCAAAATGGGATATAGTTGTGTTACCCTCAAAATTCTTCAGGCCTGGGCCTCGAGAACCTTGAATTAAGGGTTGGCAATGGGCCGAGCCGGGCTAGCCTGGCCCAAATTTTTCGAGTTTGGGCCGGACTCGGGCTTGAATTATAGGAGCCCAATAAGGCTTTCGGGCCAGGCCGGACCGGGCTGGACTTGGGCTTTAATACACAAGCCCAAGGCCTGCCCATCGGGCTTTGGCTTGCGGGCTTAGAGGGCCGGGCCGGGCTAGGCCTTAACGGGCGGCCCAGAATGGGCCCAAAACCTATTTAGACACATATATATCTTCAATAAAAAAATATAGGATTTTGGCTATATTGTGATTTGAACATGAGACCTCACATAACAAGCTTCAACTCTCAATTAACTGAGCTGACTAATTTATTTGTCAAGTTTGTGAATCATAACATTTTTAATAGCTCTTTTGTTTGTTTACTTCAATAAATTATTAATATGCTTACTAAGTTATTATATAATACTATTATGTTAGTAATAGTATAATACCATAAATAATAAACTTTTAAAATTATATACAACATTACAACTATAATAAAACATAAATGTACATATGTTTTATTATATATTTTATTACATATTTTTATAAACAAATGATGCAATTGTGTTTTCAATGATCCGAACCGTTCAAATTTTAGTTCCTCACTCAAAGATAATTCGTGCAAAAAATTAGTTCAATCGGAGATGTAAAAGTGACATAACAGTGGTTGAATTAATGAACGATCATGGTTTTTCTAATGATGATCGAATGGGTAGATGAATTTAGATTTGACCGATTTTTTGTAAGGATGATCTTTGACTATGAACATAGAAAATGAACGGGTCAGATTGTTGAAATCACGTTGTGGTCTTCATAATTATGAAAACAACAAGGTTTCAATGAGAAAGTTATTAGAATTATACTCAAGTGTATTTATATGTAGAAGTTCACATTTCGATCGTGTTTTCAACAATCCGAACCGTTCAAACTTTAGTTCCCCACTCAAAAAGAATCCTTGCAAAAAATTAGCTCAATCGGAGATGTAAAAGTGACGTCACGGTGATCGAATTAATGAATGATCGTGAATTTTCTAATGATAATCAAACATTCGAATGGGTAGATGAATTCCTATTTGGCCGATTTTTTGTAAGGATGATTTTTGACTATCAACATATCAAATGAATAGCTCAGATCGTTGAATTAATGAACGATCGTGGTTTAATAACTTTAATTATAGTTGTATTATAAAAGTTTATTACAATAACTTTAATAACTATAGTTGTAAATTTGTAATGTTGTATATAATTTTAAAAGTTTATTATTTATGGTATTACACAGTTTACACTATTACTATTTACTAACATTATATGATTATAGTATTATATAATAACTTAATAAGCATATTAATAATTTATTAGAGTATACAAATTAAAAACCTATTAAATATGTTTTTATTCACCAATTAGACAAATAAACTAGTCAGCTCAGTTGGTTGAGAGTTGAAGTTTGTTCCATGAGGTCTCATGTTCAATTCACAACATAACCAAAATCCTATATTTTTTTATTGAAGATATATTGTGTGTAAATAGGCTTTGGGCCGGCCTAAGCGAGCGGGCTTCGAGCAGGCCTAAGCGGGCCAGGCTTCCGGCGGCCCGTGGGCTTCAAGGGGATGGCCCAAACCCAACCCAATGACTATTCGGCCCGGCCTGGCCCTACCCAAATTTCGAGCCAAATTAGGCTTTGGGCCCAATGGACCGGGCGGGCTTTGGGTGGGCTTCAAGCCTTGGGCTTTTTGGTGACCCCTACCTTGAATGAGTAACAATGTAGTACTCTTTATGATTTAGTGATTGTGTTGCGGGCGTGCCATTGTTCTCGACCCAAAGGCCGGATACAGAAATGGATCAAACTCAAACTGGCCTAAGAGCTATTTCGTTGAGTTTGGTGTGAATGATATTGTTTATTAAACCAGTTTTGGCCAAGATGCCATTATTAAACCAATTTTGACCGAGAGACCATTCTCCTTAATTTAATATTGATCGATTTGATTTGCACGTCGGGATTTGACTTTCTGATCAGTCGATTGTACGACCAAGCGAGGAACAACTTTCTTGGCCTGGGTTCTTTTTTATGCCTTGTTCCACAAGGACTTTTTATAGTAAATGTCGTACTCTCGGCAAGAAATACAATTATTAACAATATATAGCAAAATATTATTAATAATCTAAAAGAAAATTCACACCATGCTTAATTGAAATGGGGAATTGGAAATACAAACAAACCTCTTATGACAAATATATATGATTATACTGTCACAAGAAAAATTATACCAAGACAGATGTACCTCGACAGAGCTAACAAAAAGATAAAACAAGGATTGCTTGAATTATCTTAAATACAAGAAAAATAGCTCTGACAAGAGCTATTTGTGAATTTGATGAATTCAGTGTGCTTGCAGAACTTGGTGATGAACTCAGTGAACTAGGCAAACTGTTTGGTGAGAATACAGGTTTTTTTGGGTAAGTGAGCATGCAATTTGTGAAGGACCTGAGAAGACTCGAGAGGTTTGAGTTACTAAGAGATTGTTTGAGTAGCTGGGAAATTGAGAGAGGATGAGTTTTAGAAACTCAGGAGGGTCTTTGCTGAAAGGGGAGGAGTATTTTGTTGGCTGAGGCAACATGAGGGTTTGTTTGATTGTTGAGAGAAGAGGAGGATGCGTATTCTGATTTGGATCGGGAGAGTTGCTGTGCTTGGAAGAGGGAGAGTAATAAGCTTTGGGCTAATTTGTTGAGATTGATTTTGACTGATTATCTTTGATTGATTGTGTGTGTTCTGTGTTTGCTTGAAAGAGGAAGAAGATAAGTGTGAGAGAGTAGGCAGGTTCTAATGACTGGGTGAGCTCTGGGCTGCTTTGGTTTGATCGTGGATGACCCTCTGAACTGCTGTGAAGCCTTCTATTTATAGAAGCAGAGGATAGGATGCAGCTTACTGGTGAGCTTTAATGAATATTTTATGTCATGCACCAATCAGGGAAGGAAGAAGGAATCCTATATTAGAAGAACAGGGATGCCAAGCCTTCGCCAGAACCACCGATCGCTCGCCAAGCCCACCTGGCGCTCGCCAAGCCCAGCACCACCAAGCGCTCGCCAAGGCTACTGATCGCTTGCCAATGCACACCCTTCGCTCGCCATGTTGTGCTTGTCTCTGATTTCACGCGTTATGTTGTCTTCTACTAACAAACCTAATCATTTCTAAAAGATAAAGT